>NC_056729.1:1573759155-1573766655 GCF_019279795.1 Protopterus annectens
TGTGGGCAGTTTTCTAGCTCTTTCAACTTTCTGATTTAAAAGCCTGTGTTTTCACTTGTTTCCCACCTTTCCTGTAACTAGTCTAGTTCAGATACAGATTTGCTGTACCCAGGACTGTTTGTAAGCTTCTGAGCACCCCCCCAAGCCTTTCTGTGTTAAAGGGAAGCCTTCTAGCTTATCAGTGGAAGTGGTAAGCACTAGGTAGCCTATCTACCACAAGGGTGGATTCTGGCCCAGAAATTGTAGTTTATTGGCCGTTTGGCAGTTTTTCCATCTCTTTCAACTTACTGGTTTAAAAGCCCGCATTTGCACATTTCCCATCTTTCCTGTAACTAGTGTAGTCCAGATACAGATTTGCTTTATCCAGGACTTTTTGTTAGATTCTGAGCCCCCCAAGCCTTTCTGTGTTGGAGAGAAGCCTTCTGGTTTATCAGTGGGAGTGGTAAGCACTAGGTAGGCTATCTACCACAAGAGTGGTTTCTGGTCCAGAAATTGTAGTTTATTGGCCATTTGGGCAGATTTTCCATCTCTTTCAACTTTCTGGTTTAAAATCCCACATTTGTGCTTGTTTCCCGCCTGTGTGATAAGAGACCTTGGGACCCAGGTATACAGTAGTCTCTCCTTAGATAATCACATCACCACAGTAGTCAGGAAAACCTTCTATGTGGCACACCTCATCACAAAAGGGTTCTCATCCAGGAAAAAAGAGTTAATTGTTCCCCACTACTCAGCACGCCCCTTTTGGAATGTACCTCACAAGACATCTGCAGCAGCTGGAAAGGCCACAGAAGTACCTCACAAAGAGGATTACTGGCCTCAAACAGATGCCCTACACTGACCATCTCAAAAACCTCCAGCTTTACTCTGTAGCATATCACCTACTCCAAGGAGATCTCTGCCTAACATATAAAGTTATGTTAAACCCAGAGCTGTTGGACATGCTACACCTAAAGAAATCCCAATCCCTCCCTGCTACATGCTCTAGGGACCTAAACCTTGTCACCACAATAAACAGGACATGCTGGAGGGATAGATTCCTGTCCCAGAGACTTCCGATACTCTGGAACAAGCTACCCATCTATGTCAAGCAAAGTTCCTCATTATCACTCTTCAAGAAAAATCTTGATGAGTGGATGGGAAATAGGAATTACACCCTGGGAATCACTTCTGTGGCTCTGCTCGACAGGGGCACAGGAAATTAACTTTCTTGGGTGGCATAAGCCAGGGAACCTTGTTGGCTAGGTTTACTTAGGCCCTTGGGCTGATAGCCTAGTACCTACCTATAAACCTAAATGCAAGAGATGGGTAATAATGAATATTAAGACAAAAATCATATATGCACTGATGTAATATATTATATTGTATTTTACCTTAAGACAAATATTAAATAAGTTAAATACAGAGTTAGTTTTATGTGTGTTGTATTTTATTAATTAGTTTTAATGCAGAAATGTGATTGTGGAAAAGAAACATGCAGTAGAAGAACTAAAAGTCTGAAGGAAACAATCCGCATAATGCTATAGCTACAAATCCATTTGCTCTGAAGGGTAACAGTTAATAAGGGTTTTAACATATATTTTTTTTGTCATTATTTGGATGGTGTTTTATTCCACCTTTTTCCAGTGCTGAGATTTATAAGATCCCATGACATTTGAATAATTTTGGAATCTTGAAAAGGTGACATGTTGAATTTCTTAAAGCCCAGGTGGATGGCTTCACTGTATGGTGACAGACAGCTAGGGGATGGGACATTTGGGATTACAAAGGAGTAGGTGTGATACGATTGGCTGACTAACAGCAGGGTAGTGATTAAACTCAGGTCATTAGAAAATCTGTAATGTGTGGTAGTGATAAGCTCTTATTTTCTGTTCTGCAGCCAGTCTGACAATTCTTTCATCAGCCTGTTACATTGCTTTGAGCAATGGAGAGGGTAGGTTTGGCAGTAAATGAGAAGATGACATTAGGGAAGGGAGCAGGTATGGCTTTTCTAGTTTTTTAATAATGAATGCTTTGCTCTGTATAATTAACCTAATGTGAGATTTGTTCATGTTATAGTGTTTTTATTTGCAGGCCAAATTGCAGCTGGTTGCCAAAAATGACATAAAGCCATTTTGAAAAATGTCTTCCTCCTTTGGGGTTGAATCAGGTGTACTAATTAACAGAAAGCTTGTAGATATCAACATATTGTTTTCATTAAGGAGATGATAAGGGCTAAGTTTGGGTGAAAAGAATATTTGTTTTATATTTAAGAAGTTGGGGTACAAACCTATATTTTAACAATGCCTGCAGAGATTTAAGAGAGGTATTACAGTTTCATATCTTTCTCCCTCTAATTCTGTTGAGACCAAATGCACATACTTCTGTCTGTGTCTAGATGAGCGTGAACACACAGACCTACAGCAACAGCATAAAGTCTACTTGAGAGCAAGTAACAATTTACTATAAACTAGTCAGTGAAAAATATGATATACTCATCTCTCAGCCACTGTCCACATAAGCAGACTGGCGTGTAAAGGAAGTAAGACCTGAAGGGTAGGTTGTGTGTAGTGCCACCTTTAGTAAGGCAAGATTTCTACAAATAAAACAATCAAGCAGACCCAATTTAATAAAACAGAATGAAATCATGTTTACCAGCCTCCTCCACATAATAAATAAATCCATTATTAACATAATCTGCCTGGTATAGTAAATGTGTAATGAGGTGAATGGATCACTCATAAGTCTATAATGGCTAAAAGAATGGAAAAGGTGATGCCGAGATTGATAGATGCAGATCAATGTAGTTTTGTAAAGGGGAGGCAAACGTATGATAACATTAATAGAACAATGGTGATCAAAGGGAAGCAGAATGTAAGAAAATACCACTGTTCTTGGTGGGTCTTGATACAGAGAAAGCATTTGAGAGAGTAAGCTGGGATTTTATGAGCAGAACAATGGAAGTATTTGTATTCTCTGATAAAATTAGAAGGTTGATTAGGAGGATATATCAGGGATTTGAGGTGAAAATTAAAGTGGGTGGGTTCCTCTCTGATAGGTTTTGCTTGAGCAGAGAAACCAGGAAGGGGTGTCTTCTTTCCCATTTGTTATTTGTGTTATATTTAGAACCATTGTAAAGAAAATTAGGAACTCAGAAATTCAAGGATATAGTTGGTATGATAGTCAAGAAAAGCTGGCTTTATTTGCAGATGATATTATTTTATACGTGATAAAACCAGAAAAGAACATGTCAGTATAGTGGAATGTTTAGAGACAGTTTCAAGTCTTTTTGGGCTATAAAATTAATGAAGATCAAACAAAGGCACTAGCTGTAAACTAAGTACTCACACATGAACTGGTTCAGCAATACCAATATTTATGGATACATGTTAAAATTAAGTATTTAGGAGTATGGATTAAAAAGGATTCTATTATGGCAGCTAAGCATATGTGGGAAGAGACTAATACAAAACTGAGAAATTGGAAGTTCTGTTTTATCGACATAGATAGCAAGATGCAAGCAGTCAAAATGTTTTTAGTCCCTTTAGTTTTATTAACCAGAGAAGCTGTGGATAGCGATTAATAAAGAGTTGAATAATTTTATCTGGGAAGGGAAGGTGGAAAGAGTCACGTGGGATAAGTTGATCCTTCCAATAGAACAAGGCAGTTTGGGATTACCTGATTTGAAGGGGTGTTTCAGAGCTACACAGTTAAGGCTCTTATACATAGCACAAGCAGAAAGCTATAATTGAAAGTGGAAAGGGACGATAACAAAATGGAGAAAGCTCAAGAAACAAGGAAAGACTGGGATTTTGGATGCAGATCCTTAAGGAGAATAACAATAACTATAAAGAATATAGAAAGACTTGAAACTGTCTCTAAACATTCAATCAAAGCTCCTTCTCTTCACACCTACCCGTAAATCCATGCCCTTAGATTTCTCTGTCATTTCTAACAATGGCACCCTCATATCCCCTGATTCTACCACCAAACTCCTAGGAATAACTATAGACAATCATCTCAGCTTTGATAACCATATTAACAATACTATAAAAACAGTCAACAGAAAAATGGGCTCCCTATACAGGATTAAATATTTTCTCACTCCAACCGCCAGAACTACTATTGCCCACTCTCATCTAATCTCAACACTCCTCTATGCCTCACCTATTTACACCAACCTATCCAAGAAGAATATTCTTAAACTCACTACATCTTACAACAACATTGCCAGATTTGCTACTGGTAATCGCTTTAGAACTCATCACTGCCAGAATCTAAAACAACTAGGATGGCTTGAACTACAAAATCAGCTTCATTTTAGCCAACTAACCATTGTTCATAAGATCCTCAATCAGCCCAACAACACTCCTATACTCTCAAACCTCATTACCCCATATAAAAATCTTAATTCCTTACGCTCATCTAACAAACCTCTACTTAGTATTAATAAGTCTAATAACATGGCAGAAAACTCTCTGTTTTCTTACACAACTGGGAAGTACTGGAATCTTCTACCTAGTGATCTTATATCACTTACTTCCCTACCTCATTTAAAACAAAAACTCAAAATACACCTTAGAACACACTGGTTGTGCCCTTGCACTAACCCTGACTAACATATAACTTCAGTGACTAAGTTTCTCCTAACTCCTCCTCAATTATAATTTAATGCTCTTTCTGCAAACTTTAGAAAAATATCAAACCTACTTTAGTGATGTTCTACCTCACATGGATATCTCATTCATCATGTTATCAATACTCTTATACAACCATTATTATGTAATTGTAACCCTTAAGTTTAATCTACCTCGCATGAATATGTTATCCCATATTATTGTAAATATTTGTCTTGTAATAAACTGTAAAATGTAAAATAAACTGTAAAATGCTTGTATCTACTGCTTTGTTAACTTGATTGTAACCTGACAAACACTTTTTGTATTTGCAACCTCATACATTTGTTATAATGTATCTGTCTTTGGAGCTTTTCTCCCCGGGCCTCTACTGAAAATGGACATATATCCAGTTAGACTAGCCCGGTCAACAAATGTAAAATAAATAAAATAAATAAATAAAGTAGCAGAAAGTATTCTAAGAACTAAGCCAACACAGACATGTAAAAAGGAGATTCTGCTGATAGGGATGACTGCAATCAGGGGTACAGAGAATAGACAAGAGGAGGCTGGAATTTACTGGAGAAAACTGGCAAAGGAACTAAGGTATTGGGAGCAAATAATTAGAGATGGAAAGGTAATAAAATGGGAAGAGGCCAGGAATTTATTTGGATTTCAAGCTAGAGACTGCCTTCTCTACAAGTGATTGATATCAGAGTATAGACAAAGACAAATGGATATGGAAAAACCCGTTCTGGTAGAACAAAATCTAGAACAGAAGTGGCTGTTAAAAAGGGGCTAATTAGTAGGGCCTATAAATGTTGCACAGTAACTATAGGAATCCATTAGAGGAAGTTAGGAAAGTTTGGGAAGACAGATTTACAAGGAAATACGAGAGAATATATGTAAGGCTCCTAAGTATGTAACAAAATCCAGAAGATTTAGGATTTTTGCTTGGAAGTGTTTGTTTAGGCATTTTTATACTCTGAGCAGAGTCTAAAGAATTTTTCCTCGAGTAGATGGCAAATCACACACAGCTACCCTCACTCAGTGTATTTTATACAAGGCTTGGAGAGGTATGGAACTGTGAGTAACTAGCTTTTCATGAAAAAGGAAAGAATTACATTATTTTACAGAATGGCTGATCTGTAGATCACACCTTGACTGGAGAATGAACATTCTCCAGCGGTGTTAATCTACAGGTAATGCCCACTGCAAAATGAGTCCACAGCTTCATGGCAGCATATTAAGCTGCAGTGGAGCTCAGACTGAAAAAAACTAATGGTTGCTATCATTGTATGCTTGTTAAGCAGTGCTTTTATTGTTTGGCGAGTGTAAAATAAAAAAAGAGGAAGGAAAAATGAGGTCATTGTCCCACTGTACTCATCCCTCATTAGACCCATTATAGAATACAACGCCCCATTTAGTATGTACCTCTCAAGACATCTGCAACAACTGGAAAGGCTGCAGAAATACCTCACTAAAAGAATCACAGGCCTAAAGCAGATGCCCTATGCTGACCACCTTAAAAAACTCCAGCTATACTCTGTCGCATATCGTCTACTCAGAGGCGATCTCTGCTTAACATACAAGGCCATGTCAAACCCAGAGCTGTTGGACATGCTACACTTAAATAAATCCCAACCCCTCAGTCACACACTCCAGGGATCTAAACCTTGTCATCACAATAAACAAAACATGCTGAAGGGATAGGTTCCTGACCTAGAGACTCCCGGGATTCTGGAATAGATTGCCCATACATGTCAAGCAGAGTGCCTCTTTGGCCCTCTTCAAAAGGAACCTTGACGATTGGATGGGAGAAAAGAAATTCACCCCCGGGGATCACATCAGTCGCCCTCCTAGACAGGGGTCCAGGGAAGTAAATAGTGTGGGAAGAAATAGCCAGGGAATTGTTATGGCTAGGCTTGTATAGGAAGGAAAAATGAGGTCATTGTCCCACTGTACTCATCCCTCATTAGACCCATTAAAGAATACAACGCCCCATTTGGTATGTACCTTTCAAGACATCTGCAACAACTGGAAAGGCTGCAGAAATACCTCACTAAAAGAATAACAGGCCTAAAGCAGATGACCTATGCTGATCATCTAAAAAAACTCCAGCTATACTCTGTCGCATATCATCTACTCAGAGGTGATCTCTGCTTAACAAACAAGGCCATGTCAAACCCAGAGCTGTTGGACATGCTACACTTAAAGAAATCCCAATCCCTCAGAGCCACCTGCTCCAGGGATCTAAACCTTGTCATCACAATGAACAAAACATGCTGGAGGGATAGCTTCCTGACCCAGAGACTACACAGACTCTAGAATAGACTACACTTACGTGTCATGCAGAGCACCTCTTTGGCCCTCTTCAAAAGGAACCTGACAATTGGATGGGAGATACGAAATTCAGCCCGGGTATTATGTCAGTCACCCTGCTAGACAGGGGTCCAGGGAAGTAAATATTGTGGGAAGAAATAGCCAGGGAATTGTTTTGGCTAGGCTTGTATAGGCCCTAGGGCCAACAGCCTAGTACCAACCTATGAACCTATAAGACAAAAAAATTAAAATACATTTTGTCTGTGTGTGTGTGTGTGTGTGTGTGTGTGTATGTGTGTGTGTGTGTGTGTGTGTGTGTGTGTGTGTGTGTGTGTGTGTGTGTGTGTGTATGTGTGTGTGTGTGTGTGTGTATTAGAGTAAGAGATCGAGAGATTGAGCAAAACAGAAAAACGTGTGTCTGTGTGTGTGTTTGCATGTGTGTGTGTGTGTGTGTGTGTGTGTGTGTGTGTGTGTGTGTGTGTGTGTGTGTGTGTGTGTGTGTGTGTGTGTGTGTGTGTGTGTATATTAGAGGGCAGTATGCAATGCCTAAATGATTTTGTCAACTATTTAACAAGTACGGCTAGCT
>NC_056729.1:1573771655-1573946655 GCF_019279795.1 Protopterus annectens
GCCGGGTCACAGAGAGTCCCTTGTTTAGGTGACATTCCTGAGCCCACCACAAAAATTCTTTTTGAATGCAAGGTATTATTTGAATGACAGTGTCCAAATCCTGGCAGTGCTGTGTCCATACATTTTGAGATACCATTGCAGCTTCCTCATATGCAGTTTGGCATTGGGAAGCACCAGAATACAAGATGCCATGAACCCTAAGGCTTGAAGGACTGTCCTTGCAGTCAGCCCGGACTGAAGAGATAGTTGATGGAAGTAACTGGAAAGATTCTTTTGTTTGTCCGGGGTTAAAAAGGCCATCTGGGCTGCTGTATTCAGTCTCACACCCAGAAAGCACATGTCTTGAGAGGGTACTAGACTGGACTTTATTTCGTTCACAGAATACCCTAGGCATCTTAGCACTGCTATGACATATTCCAAATGCTGTAGAAGGTCTTCCTTTTCTTGAGCCAGAATCAGGCAATCGTCCAAATAAGGATAGATTTGAATTCCTTTTAGCCTGAAGTAAGCTATCACTGGAGCCAGAACCTTTGTGAATACTCTGGGCAGTAGATAAGCCAAAGGGCAATGCAGAGAACTGATAATGAGAATTTCCAGCTCGAAACGCAGATACTTTCTGCAACTTAGTCTTATAGGCACATGAAGGTAAGCTTCCTTGAGATCTAAAGTTACCATCCAGTGATCTTTGCCCAGCAGAGGTAAAAGCTGTTGTAACATCAACATTTTGAACTTGGGAATGTCCAGATAAGTGTTGAGGATAGATAAATCCAAAATTGGTCTCCACGTGCTCCCCTTCTTTGGTACTAGGAACAGGCGAGAATAAAATCCTAGGCCCCTTTCTGGTACAGGGACTGGCTGAATGGCCCTTATTTGGAGCAACAGAGAAATTTGCTTGTGAGCCTCTTTCCTTTGTGGAGGAGAAACGTCTGGCATGCCTTTGAAAGGGGGCAAGGTATGGAAATAAAACCTGTAACCGTGGTGAATGATATCCAACACCCATCTGTCTTGAGTAATTAAATTCCAATTTTCTTTGAAAAGAGACAGTCTTCCTCCCAAAGGAGCTGCCAGACGAGAATGTACTGGCAGCTGAAAAGGCAGGTCATTGGGTCTGTTTACGAAAGGACTGACCCCTGCCCTCACTAGAAGTCTGAGCAGGAGAACTCCCTGATCTAGGCCTAAAAGAACCTTGAGCTCTGCCCCTACCACGTCTAGACCTGCCCCTAGACTGGGAATCATAAGCAGGATATGTCCATCCCTTAGTAGGCCAATTTCTGCTAAACTTTGGAGGCTGCACCTGCAAAAAATCTTTAACAGTCTGCATAGATTTAGCCTTGTCCTCCATTTTCTTTAAAACTGCTTCCACAGGCGAACCAAACAACACATCAGACTGCAAAGGAGCATCCAAAATCCTTGTCTTAACATGCTCAGCTAAATTCTGATCCCTCAACCAAGCATGCCTGCGAAGAACAGAGCCAGTGGCAGCCACCCTCGAGGAGGCCTGCACAGCATCAAAACCACATTGCAAAGAATGCTTACCCACTTGTTCAGACACATGAACTAAATCCAGCAACTCTTTACACTCAATACCTTCCGCCAGAGCATCAACCTTAGATTTCAATTGTGAAAGGAGATAATTTTGATATTTTAACATGTGAAACTGACAATTCAACGCCCTCATGGCTAAAGTGGAAGAAGTATACACTTTCTTTCCCCATCTATCCAAAGCCCTTGCCTCTTTATCAGAGGGAACAGGATTTTTAACAACAGAGGCCTTAACACCCTTAGGCCCCTGAGAAACAATTTCTGGGTCTGCCCTAGGACTCTTAAAAAGATACTTATGAGCTTCAGGCACCCTATAGTACCTATCAGGTTTAACAGGGGCAGGAGGCAAAGAATCAGGGTTCAGGGAAGCTTCCGCAAAAACATCTTCCACCACATTCAACACAGGAGGTATAGCTAAGGGCCTATGCTGGGGTAAAAACAAGAATTCCCTAAGCCTCTTCCTGGAATCAGAGAAATCTTGGCCTTCCCATTTAAAATGCTCCCTCATGGAATGCAGAGTCTCTGAAAATGAAAAATCCTCAGGTGGAGAAGCTGAAGGAGTGGAATCATCCACATCAGAATCAGAATAATGAGGAAACTCCTGCAAGTCTTCAGCCGAAGACTCAGAAGCCTCTGAACACTGTTCAAAACTCTCAAACTCAGGCTCCACCCTAGGCCTCTTATCAGGAGGGCATAGAACCTCTAATCATAGTAATCAAATCCTCTGCCATTTTAAGCATATGTTTCTTAGGCACAGAACCTGAAGTGCTAGGAGAAGCCCCCACTGAAGCTAAACTTGGCCTACCCCTCAAAGAAGTCTTGGAAACAGAAGGAGAGGCTCTAACTACCTTAGGAAGAGAGGGAAGAACAGCTACCTGAGAAGCCCCCTCAGCCTGGCCTACCTCCTGAGAGGGCACATCCTGTAACAGTAAAGTCTCTGCCTGAGACTCCACAGAAACTCCTGGCAAAACCTCTGGCTCCACTGAGCCTTCTAAAGAACCGACGTCCGGGACTGCCGGTTCTTCAACCCTAGACTTCGCTGCTTTGTCCTTACGCTTTTTGGACGAAGCGGGCGTCGGAGCATCCGACGGCATTTTATAATTACAACGCTTCCCAAACACTAACCTGGCACAGTCTAACCATCTCTTAATAGTGCGTTTGTTAAATCTAGCACAAGAGCGGCATCCAACAACGTCGTGCTCAGGCCCTAAACAAGGTATACACAAAGTATGGTAATCCCTATGAGGTATCTGTTTCCCACAAGAAATACAGTTATTCACTTTTTCTGACATCCGGTTAAATACTGAGGCAAGAGAAAACCAAAATGTTCCCAACGGGTACTTAGCCAACTTTGATTCGGTCTGAAACTCCGACTTCAGAAAATTTCAGAACGCCAACCTGCACTCGCAAAACTGCTTCTGCATCGGACCATGCGGCAAAAAAGACTGAGGATATGACGTCGGTCATGCGCATTAGTACACTGACGTCCTGACATCAGTCTAATGCGCCTTGACCGACGTCAGCCATATACTTTGGTATTCGGGCCGACTGGACAGCGGACTACCCAATGGTTAGGACTGCAGCAATGTGGAATGATGAACATCGTGTGTCTGTGTGTGTGTTTGCATGTGTGTGTGTGTGTGTGTGTGTGTGTGTGTGTGTGTGTGTGTGTGTGTGTGTGTGTGTGTGTGTGTGTGTGTGTGTGTGTGTGTGTGTGTGTGTGTGTGTGTGTGTGTGTGTATATTAGAGGGCAGTATGCAATGCCTAAATGATTTTGTCAACTATTTAACAAGTACAGCTAGCTTTCTAAGATTCGAAGTGAAAACATCAGCAAATGAGATTGAGTTCTTAGACGTGTGAATTTCAATGAATAAAAGCAAAGGAATCGGCACGACTATATTCAGGAAACCAAACTGGAGGAACCATATGCTATACCACAATAGCATGCACCCGAGACATGTTTTTCAGAATATTGTTGAAAATCAAGTGACCAGGATATCCAAGCTCTGTACTGACGATGATGATTTTCTGCAGGAACAGGAAAAACTATTACAGAATTTTGCTTCAAGAGGCTATAATGAAAACAATTAGTCATGAGTAAAGGCAAAGTAATGTCCATTCGATACAACAAAGGGCAACTGCATTACTCAAACGGAAGCAGAGTGATGTGAAGAAAGGTGGGAACAGCAACAGTCTCAGATGCTTGATGACCTACAGCACTGACTCCTTTGATGTCCGTGAAACCATCAAGAAATTTTGGCCAGTCTTAACTGCTGACAATAAAATTAAGAAAATTGTAGGGGGAAACACCTAAGTTTGGTTATAAAAACAAGAAGAACTTAAAGGATTTATTGTGCAACTATGATGGAATACCTAAGAAGCAGAGTACAGAAGGAAGAAATAGGTTAGGAACTTGGAAATGTGGCTTTTGCAAAGCTTGCAGCCACATTAAATGTTCCAACAGTTTTGTTCATCCGGTAACTAACAAATACTATAAATACTCTAGTTTTGCTAACTGCAACACCAAGAATGTTATATATGTTGGCACTTGTAATTTGTGCCAAGCCTATTATGTAGGAAAGACCAATAGCAAGTTTAAGGAACGGATACTTCGCCATCTGTTAGACATCAAGAATAAAGTGGTAACCAATGCCCTATATGGACATGTGTATGAAAATCCAGGGCATTCATTTAGCTTTATGGTTATCTCAAATGTGACTACTAACCTTCGTGGAGGAGACATTGTCAACAAAACTGAAAAGGAAGAAAGCAAATGGATCATGAACCTCAGAGATAATTTATTTCCAGGGCTCAACAGAGTAGTTCCTATTAAACCTATTTTGAAAGAGAGAAGCCTAATCAAGAAATGAAATGGAGGCTTAAGGAAGGCGTGCATCTGATTGCTGTATGTGATTGGTTGAGCAATTAAGGATCTTTATTTAACAGAAGTAAGTCAGGTCTACACACTAGGATCTGAAGAAGGTTTTTTAACTGACAGCGCTTATCCTGTTTGACCTGCAACCTGAATAGCACAATTTGTGCTTTTTATTTCTTCGTTTTATTAAAGCCTACATTTTAACAGAATTTCTCAGTGAACTTTTCATTGTGGCGGAAGCCTTTTTTTCATTTTACTATTTTTGCCTATTAAGGCTTCCTCTGGAGGTGGTTTTTGGTTTGGTTGTTTGTATTAGAGTAAGAGATCGAGAGATTGAGCAAAACAGAAAAAAAAGTGTCTGTGTGTGTGTGTGCGTGTGTGCGTGTGTGCATATGTGTGTGTGTGTGTGTGTGTGTGTGTGTGTGTGTGTGTGTGTGTGTGTGTGTGTGTGTGTGTGTGTGTGTGTGTGTGTGTGTGTGTGTGTGTGTGTGCATATGTGTGCATGTGTGTGTGTGTGTGTGTGTGTGTGTGTGTGTGTGTGTGTGTGTGTGTGTGTGTGTGTGTGTGTGTGTGTGTGTGTGTGTGTGTGTGCATGTGTGTGTGTGTCTGTGTTTATGTTTCTGTCTGCATGTGTGAGGGAATGTGTGCATGAAAGCAGAAGAGACTGTGTGTGTGTGTGTGTGTGTGTGTGTGTGTGTGTGTGTGTGTGTGTGTGTGTGTGTGTGTGTGTGTGAGCGTGAAGAGTGAGAGTGACTGAGCAATCCCGTGGCAGTAGCAGCAAAGAGATTTGAGTATCTTGAACCAAAAAAAACAAACTGATAACCAAGCCAAAGCCAGCTCGATGGATAATTCCCAATAAGGTCTGGACAAGGTACACAATTTAATATGACCTTGTCCAGACCTTATTGGGAATTATCCATCACGTTGGCTTTGGCTTGGTTATCAAATCTGAGCATCTCTCGACCTCTTAGATCAAGGTATCTGGTTAAGAATAAAATAAACAGGGGACAACGGCTCAAAATAGAAACATATTTTAAATAATTTGTGTTAGCATGCATTTTCTGAAGCAGAGGTGTGTGTGTGTGTGTGTGTGTGTGTGTGTGTGTGTGTGTGTGTGTGTGTGTGTGTGTGTGTGTGTGTGTGTGTGTGTGTATGTGTGTGTGTGTGTATTAGAGTAAGAGATCGAGAGATTGAGCAAATCAGAAAAACGTGTGTCTGTGTGTGTGTGTGTGTGTGTGTGTGTGTGTGTGTGTGTGTGTATGTGTGTGTATTAGAGTAAGAGATCGAGAGATTGAGCAAATCAGAAAAACGTGTGTCTGTGTGTGTGTGTGTGTGTGTGTGTGTGTGTGTGTGTGTGTGTGTGTACGTGTGTGTGTGTGTATATTAGAGGGCAGTATGCAACGCCTAAATGATTTTGTCAACTATTTAACAAGTACGGCTAGCTTTCTAAGATTCGAAGTGAAAACATCAGCAAATGAGATTGAGTTCTTAGACGTGTGAATTTCAATGAATAAAAGCAGAGGAATCGGCACGACTATATTCAGGAAACCAAACTGGAGGAACCATATGCTATACCACAATAGCATGCACCCGAGACATGTTTTTCAGAATACTGTTGAAAATCAAGTGACCAGGATATCCAAGCTCTGTACTGACGATGATGATTTTCTGCAGGAACAGGAAAAACTATTACAGAATTTTGCTTCAAGAGGCTATAATGAAAAACAATTAGTCATGAGTAAAGGCAAAGTAATGTCCATTCGATACAACAAAGGGCAACCGTACTACTCGAAACGGAAGCAGAGTGATGTGAAGAAAGGTGGGAACAGCAACAGTCTCAGATGCTTGATGACCTACAGCACTGACTCCTTTGATGTCCGTGAAACCATCAAGAAATTTTGGCCAGTCTTAACTGCTGACAATAAAATTAAGAAAATTGTAGGGGGAAACACCTAAGTTTGGTTATAAAAACAAGAAGAACTTAAAGGATTTATTGTGCAACTATGATGGAATACCTAAGAAGCAGAGTACAGAAGGAAGAAATAGGTTAGGGACTTGGAAATGTGGCTTTTGCAAAGCTTGCAGCCACATTAAATGTTCCAACAGTTTTGTTCATCCGGTAACTAACAAATACTATAAATACTCTAGTTTTGCTAACTGCAACACCAAGAATGTTATATATGTTGGCACTTGTAATTTGTGCCAAGCCTATTATGTAGGAAAGACCAATAGCAAGTTTAAGGAACGGATACTTCGCCATCTGTTAGACATCAAGAATAAAGTGGTAACCAATGCCCTATATGGACATGTGTATGAAAATCCAGGGCATTCATTTAGCTTTATGGTTATCTCAAATGTGACTACTAACCTTCGTGGAGGAGACATTGTCAACAAAACTGAAAAGGAAGAAAGCAAATGGATCATGAACCTCAGAGATAATTTATTTCCAGGGCTCAACAGAGTAGTTCCTATTAAACCTATTTTGAAAGAGAGAAGCCTAATCAAGAAATGAAATGGAGGCTTAAGGAAGGCGTGCATCTGATTGCTGTATGTGATTGGTTGAGCAATTAAGGATCTTTATTTAACAGAAGTAAGTCAGGTCTACACACTAGGATCTGAAGAAGGTTTTTTAACAGAAAGCGCTTATCCTGTTTGACCTGCAACCTGAATAGCACAATTTGTGCTTTTTATTTCTTCGTTTTATTAAAGCCTACATTTTAACAGAATTTCTCAGTGAACTTTTCATTGTGGCGGAAGCCTATTTTTCATTTTACTATTTTTGCCTATTAAGGCTTCCTCTGGAGGTGGTTTTTGGTTTGGTTGTTTGTATTAGAGTAAGAGATCGAGAGATTGAGCAAAACAGAAAAAAGTGTCTGTGTGTGCGTGCGTGTGCGTGTGTGCATATGTGTGTGTGTGTGTGTGTGTGTGTGTGTGTGTGTGTGTGTGTGTGTGTGTGTGTGTGTGTGTGTGTGTGTGTGCATATGTGTGTGTGTGTGTGTGTGTGTGTGTGTGTGTGTGCATGTGTGCGTGTGTCTGTGTTTATGTTTCTGTCTGCATGTGTGAGGGAATGTGTGCATGAAAGCAGAAGAGACTGTGTGTGTGTGTGTGTGTGTGTGTGTGTGTGTGTGTGTGTGTGTGTGTGTGTGTGTGTGTGTGTGTGCGCGTGTGTGTGTGTGTGTCTCTGTGTTTTTATGTTTCTGTCTTGACCAGACCTTATTGGGAATTATCCATCACGTTGGCTTTGGCTTGGTTATCAAATCTGAGCATCTCTCGACCTCTTAGATCAAGGTATCTGGTTAAGAATAAAATAAACAGGGGACAACGGCTCAAAATAGAAACATATTTTAAATAATTTGTGTTAGCATGCATTTTCTGAAGCAGAGGTGTGTGTGTGTGTGTGTGTGTGTGTGTGTGTGTGTGTGTGTGTGTGTGTGTGTGTGTGTGTGTGTGTGTGTGTGTGTGTGTGTGTGTGAGTGTGTGTGTGTGTGTGTGAGAATGAGTGAGATTGACCACTGGCAACAGCAACAGTAAAGAGGTTTGCATACCTCTGGAAGTTTTAGCTGAAGAAATCTAGATAAAGCCTAAAATAAATGGGGAACTAAAAGCTCAAAATAGGAACAGATTTTAATTATTGCTTTTATAAAATTACAAACTTGCTTAAATGCAAGGATTTGTGTTAGCATGAATTTTCTGAAGGAAATAAAAATCTGAAAGTCAAGTGTATATCATTATTTAGCAATGTCTGTCTCCGATGACTGTCAACAAACCAAACATTTTAGGAGTAGGGGACCAAAAAATAAAGTAAATACCCAGATATTTTTTAAAGTGTTATATTTTGGATGTAAAATACTTCCTCCAACACCATTAACATATACTGCACCAAGTTTGAAACCTTAGGCAGAGGAACTATTTTACATAAAAAATATATAAAAAAAATAATATAGTAATAAAAAGAAAATAAATAAGTAAAACACAACAATTTTACAGACAGACCACTCTCATAATGCCCTCTAGGGTGTGTGTTATTGTGGAAATAATGCCCTTCCAAGTGTGTAGAGGGCCTCCGCAACACCCCTGAGTGGGTATTTTTTCTACAAATAACACACACCCTTTTGGGCATTATTGCTTGCTTAATAATTTGAATTCTGTTTAAATATTTAAGCTGCACTTCTACTAACCTGTGTGGAGATACTACTTTATACTTGTCTACTCTGTCCTCTCTGTTTGCATGTTTTAGTTTTTTTCTGGGACCATAGTCTTGTATTTTAATTAGCAGTTTTGGGAAGATTGTCTTCAGTATTCTGCACTTCTAGTTCCACAAATAGAACTACCTGTAAAAAGCTATCCGTTTGTATTTTAAACCCTGCTGGGCCATAGTCTTGTAGTTTAATTCACAATTGTGGCAGAACTGTGCAGTATTAGTAATAGATTTCTGCTTTAGTCATATATTACTGCATTTTTTTTCCATAAACAGTGTTATTGTAGGGTAATAGTGTTACTGTAAATTTCTGCATAGTCTAGTGCCTTAAACTGAAGTAGAAGTTCAATAGTTAGAGACATACCTCTCAACTTTACATATTTTTGCAGAATGTCCAGACTTTTGCCTCATATTTTGATCCATTTCTCGTAAAATTGTGGTTTTCAGGCAAATTATTGGCAAGTTATTGAAGATTAAAATCAGAAAATAATGACAGACATTTGAGTTTCCGACTTCATAATCTTCAGGAAATTCATGCCAAAGCAAAACCTGTTATTCTTTCAACTTTCTAAGTTTGTAAGAGCAAGATTGAAAAATTATCCCTAGTTTTGGGCCTTTGTTCCCCCCCCCATTATTTATGCTTTGTCCAGATTTCTTGTTCTAAGAGGTTGAGAGGTATGGTGAGAAAACTGTCTCTTCTCCAGTTTGTGCTTCAATGCTTTTACATTCTGATATTCATTTACCTACTTAAAGTTGCAATCTGTGACTGACCCCCAACAACACATTAAGCTAAAGTTTCTGAAAGAGCTCCAATATTGCCTTAATTTGATTTAATGCCTCTCTAGCTAGCCTGTAACAAAGAGAAATGTTCCCAACTCTGTCACTCTTTTGCGGTTGTTGTTTTATAAGGCTGTGTCTCTGGCCTCCACCCCCTCATGAAATATGATTTCCAAGCCCCCTCCTTCCCCTCTTTCATTGAAATTGACTGTTGTATAAGCTATCTATGCACTCTTCCCCAACCACTGTTTTCCACACATTTATGACACTGAGTACCCAACAAGCAAATCAATACTGGTCTTAAGTAAACCTCCTGCACTACATATTGATGCAAATTAAATAAAGCCTGCATAGCTCACTAAAACCATGTGCATATCATGATGCAATGTACACACAGTGGCACACCAATTTGTATTCAGTAAGCAGCTCTACATGCACAAACATGGTAAACATTGTGGCATACTAATTACAGCATAAGCAGCTGAATTTTATGCTAATCAACCAATCCAAGATGGAGGAGCTATTCAACAAGCTATAAATCAATCATGTACACTCAGTGCAGGTTTTGGCCTCAAATTCCAAAACCTATTGCAATACCAGCCATGGAAAGTACTCTACATAGAAAGAATTTTAGGTGCTGTTGTTGTCCTTCTGCATGTGTATGTGCACCAAGCCCAAGTCTAAGCTGCTGCTGCTGCCAAATAGACCTCAGCCAATATGGAGAAGGGTGTTTTGTGGCCTGCATGATGTGGAAATTGTAGCACACTACAGTGTGAATAGAGACACACTGCAGAAACTCTGCAATCTATGTCATCCTCAACAGAGACTAACGGCAAACCAAGGGGAGCCAATAACTGTTAAAACTAAGGTATGTGTAGCATTTAGAATATTAGCTACAGGAACCTTCCAAAGACAAATAGGTGATATACTGGGGATGTCACAGGTATCAGCATCCAGGATCCTCCATCAATTCCTGAATGTTATGCTACAACATGCCAGTGACTACATATATTTCCCCATACACCTGAGGACAGAGCAACAACTATGCAAAATCAAAATACCACCGACCCAGGGATCAGGGAAGGGTGCACATAAGCAGAAAGGGCTCCACTCCATTAGCTGCCAGATCGTGTGTACCACTAAGGGAATCATCCTGAATGTGTGTGCTGGCAACCCTGGCAGTTACCAAAACTCCAATATCTGGCACAACTCTCTACTCTATCAGAGGTTTTCTAGGTAGGATATCCTACTAGGTCATTTACTGGGTGACGCAAGGTATGCACTCAAACTGTGGCTGATGATGCCCATCAGGAATGCACATACACACCGAAGAACTCTAAAATGATGCACACACTCAAACAAGAAATATCACAGAATGTGTATTTAGGCTCTGACTTCATGGTTCCTCTGCATAGATACATCAGGAGAAGCCCTGAAGTACAATCCCTGTACTTGTGCTGAAATTTTCACTGTTTGTGCTGTCCTTCACAATATTATCCTGAGAAAACAGCTTCAACAGGAACACTGAGGGGAAGGGGTACACATCCAACCACCATTGGCAAGGTCACCACAGCCACATGCAGGTGAGGAGTCAGAGGGGGAACTACCAGCTACTGTGGGTGTAGGTGGACTTAGGTGTGTACAATATGCCCTCACCCTGGCCAAGAGGTAATAGATAGCACACATGCTCACTACCTAAGGGAGTACAACTTTCATTCTATGCACATATATAGAGTAAACTTGATGTCAGGCAATACTCAAAACCTTAACTTATCCATGTAATGGCTGTGTACTGCTAGCATCACACAGAGTCATCCCTGAATTAAAACACTTGCAACAGCTGGACTATAAAAATAAGTGTTGAACCTGGAATAGGAAAATAAATGGTTAAGAACACAAATGAATGGCATATCCTTGCATACTGCTACTTGTTAATGTACCTAAGTAGAAGGTAGGAGAGTTTTACAATAATGATATCAATGTGACAGCACTGACTTATGTCAATAGATGTGTTTTCTGTCAACTAATAGGCCTCATGCATCAAAGATACACACAATACAAAAACCTATAAGAAAGCAGTACAGTTTTCAAAAGAGCATCATAAATACATATACACTAAACACTCAGTCAGCTATGCACTCTGGGCATCAGACAAAAGACTTATGTATCCCTGAATCCAAAAGATAGAATTGAGGATATGGCACAGTTATCATCATTTGCACAGGGTTTTGTTTGGGAGGGGGGGGGGGGTCAGGAGGCCAAGGCTGACACAAAAGGTACTGAGTGCATTTGAGTAAGAAAGACAGCCAGGCAGAAATGTAGATAAATTATCAAATGGCCACTGAGACAAATTGAGCTGCAAGTATCACAAATGACCCATGCACATGTTATGTGTGCATGTGTGTCTGTGTCTGTATGGGAACTCAGGTTGAAATGTGTGTGTGTGAGCGTTTGCAAGAACACAGCAAAGCTCTGTGCTAGCATTACATCCTGGCATGTCATATAGGTGTGAGCTGTGCAAGGGTGTGGTAACAGTTGATTGTCATTGCCCCCAACTGCAAGAATCAGCTCTTCCTGGACTTGCACTGGCATGTTCATGCCAGTAGTTAGATGTCCTGCTGCTAACTGAACGTGACTGCTGTCTCCTGGATGAGATGTCCTCATGGCTATGTCCAGGATCATGACCGCATGGCCCACCACATCTGGATGTGGACATCTCAATCACTGATGGAGCACTGGACGTGGTGCCACTATGTGAGCATGATCAGGCATGGCCAGGTTGGCTAACATCAGATGATGATGCTGATCTATGCCCACATGGATGCTGTTCCCTTCCCAGCAGATGTTTCATTACAGACACTGTCTGTTCCATCAGGTCATTCATCCAATCTATTGAATCGGCCACATGGCAGAGACAGTCATGCATGTCAACCTGTACCACATCTACAACCCTAAGCATGTCCTCGGAGGTCCTAGTGGAATGTGCCTGCCCCTCCATGACTGCCCTAAACATACATCGAGTGGCACACGCAAGATCAGATGGTGGGTAGACAGCTGGCCTCCACAAAGCACCTCTAGAAACCTTCCTGCATGGCACCTCACCCACACTTTGGCTATGGCCTAAGTCAAAAGCCACTGAAGTGGAACTAACCACACTAATGTGATTAAGTGTGTCACCCTCCACCTGTCCAATATATGAGATTCAGTTGAATAGATATGCATAGGCCTACTAACTGTGCCTCAAAGAAATACAGAGGATGACTGAATGCCACCATCATCATCAGAGCATAACAACACTCTGACATTAGGTGGTAAGAGTCCTACATTTCCACTGTCAATATCACATGTGATAATAAGCAACGGTCACAGAAATTAAACTAATACTACACTAAATATTTAAAACAATTTATATGATAACAAATTAACACTGGTCACACTATCTCAGATGGTACAGCAATACATACACTCATTACACCCACCTCACACATACATATAAATGCATATAACTCACAAATAGTCATCAATAATCAAAGACAAATTGTTGGCTTACCAAGTGCAGATGTCTCCACACTTGGTAGGGAGGATGGTCCTGGAAGAAATTAGTCAAGGTAAGGAAGAAAATTAAACATCACAATTGCAATAACACAGGGGGACAGTGAATACACAGTTTTGCCTATATGTCCATTAAGAATAGTTTTAATTGAAACTTGGCTGACACGTGCAACCACAGCCCATGTGTAATGAACAAATGTGTTGTTAAGTCTATTAATTTATTAAAAGGTTCAAGAAAAATTCCACAGGAAGTATTACTTAAATTTTTCTTTATTTTACTATACAGTAGAGAGTCGCTTATCTAAACATCGATTATCCGAAATGTCAGTTATCAGAACCACTGTAGCTAGCTGTTCATGACCAATTGCAGCTGCTCTCCTCTGGGCTGATAAAATCATATCAGTGGCCCTATGATGTACCTGCTCATAATTCATTGTGCGAGCCCCTACTGCATTGACATCACTGACTATCTGGTTCCAGATCTGCATTCTGGTAGCCATTGCCCCACTTCCTCTCAAGCAGAAAAGTGGCATTGCATCTGAATGCCTGCACTATTACATCTTTTTCAGAGTCACTGAAAGGGTGTTTACATGGATTTGTATGCTTGGGTGCCATAATCCTATGTGACATAAAAGAGAGAAAGGTACAACACATAAATATCACATAAGTAAATTCCTGCTTATTTACACATATTTTTCAATATCAAGCACTGGAGACACACATTTTAGTTATTAAAACTGAAGGTTATGTGATCCCACATCACACTCACACACAAACCAATGTTTGGTCTAAAACAAGGAATGCCACTTTAGTAATGTATTGTTTCCCACTGAAATAACAGGTTGACTACACATTTTCAACAGAAAACCTCTTGAAACACAACGTTTGTTGTGGCAACACACAGATGGTAGTTGGCTCCCCTTCCTCAAAGCAACAAGCAAATGATTCAGATCTGCTGAATCTAGACTGTCTGGCATTTACTGACCATTAAAACCAGCCATCCTACATTAGGAAGGCCCTCCTGCACCCTTGTGGCAGAGGTGTGCAGCTCAGGATCCATCTGAGTTGTGGATTGTTGGGAAAGGGTTCAGTTTAGGGCTCTCCCATTGGACAGTTTGAGTTTAAACTGTTTAACTCCATTTGTATTTAAGCACCGCATTTGCGTTGGTTTGCATGTAGTTTGGCAGAGATGCTGTGAGTTAAGCAACTTAGCCTGAGACCTTGAGAGAATCTAAACTAAATCTGAAGCATCCACTGAGAACTGCAAAAAATAAGTATATCTAAAGCTTGCCCTGCACTTTTTGAATTGTTTTCTGCTTGAATTTTGTTAGATTTTTATCACTGTTTGCCTGTTTTTTTCTGCACTTGGTTGTACTGTATCTCATAGCAGAGTCTAGATTCAGATCTGCTGAATCTAGACTGTTTGGCATTTACTGAGCATTAAAACTAGCCATCTTACATTAGGAAGGCCCTCCTACACTCTTGTGGCAGAGGTGTGCCGCCCAGGTCCCATCTGAGTTGTGGATTGTTGTTCTCGGCTCTCCCAGTGGATAGCTTGAGTTTAAACTGTTTAATTTCATTTATATTTAAGCGCCACACTTCGCGCATAGCTGCACACCACACAGTGGGGTTTGGTGCTGCTGCGTATAGATGCAAATGCTTATAAAGACACATTTTCCCTTGATAACTGTTGTGGAGCCCTCCTAAGCTTCTCTGCTCAATGCAGTTGTGCGCTGCTGCCCAGACAGCAACTTAGCTGCACATTTTTAGGTGTCAGCTCAGGTCTCTACTCCTTAACTTCCCTAGAGATTAGCATATTTTACTAGTCCTACAGCAGAACCCAGTCCATCTTGCTCAGCAGCCTACTTATTACAGAATAAACCACACAAAATGGATAGACAGTTTCCCACCATTTCTCCAGCCAGTCTGAATGACATGAGCATCCTGAGCAATGTAGCAACTGCCTCATGTTTACTGACAACCTATTACTCCTAAAACATACAAATAATATGTGAGAAATGTATCTACACTATGAATCTGGAATCAGTGCTCTCTCTCTCTAACGACAAACGAGTTATCAAGCAGGTTTTCAGCACACATACTTCATCTATTCCACAAAGCAAGTGAACAACACATAAACCCTCATATGCGGAGGTACTCACTAGAAGTTTACCAAAAGAGCAGAGACTCCACTACACATAAGAACAAATGTATTAGTGTCTCACCCAATAAGCCCCTAAGGCAAAACACCTCTAACCCAAATGTCTTGGTCATAGGTGACTCCATAGTGAGACACATAGATGTCATTCACTAGACTGCACAAGGAGATGGTCAAAGTCAGCTGCCTGTCAGGTGCCAGCATCTGCCTGACACACACACTCAGGTCTTTCAACAACAAGCACTGTTATGACTGTCATAGTCCATGTTGGACTGAATGACTTGAGATGTAACTCACTGGATTATATGAAGAGAGACATGAGTGAGCTTTCAGATTATGTGTCCTAGGTAGGTATGTCCCTAGCCTTAAGCAGCATTCTACCTTTACCGTGAATGATGTCTCAATGCAAACAAAAAATGATAGACTTCAACAATTGGCTTCAGTATAGGGAGATCCAGTATTTGTCAGCCTGGGATGATATGGTTGACAGAACACACTGCTTTGCCAGAGATGGTCTTCACCTGTCACATCTTGGCTTTCGGTTACTGGCAAAGGTACTTGCCTCCCCACAGTGCCTTTTTTAGGCAAAGTCATAAGAACAAAATTCCCATTGTAAACATATCCTCTAGAGACAAACTCAAGGTTATGCTGCTTAATGCTAGGCATCTAAATTGGAAACTGCATTCATTGGAAGCACTCCTTACTTTGGAAGACACTGATGTCTTTGTAGTCACAAAGACATGGCTCAAGGCCACAAAGAGTACCATGGCCATGCAGGGCTACAATGCCTTCCACACAGAGGATCCTAGGCCTTAAACACATGTCCTGAACAGACAGACTCAAAAATCTCCAGCTATTCTCTGTCTCATGTCATCTACTAAGAGGCAATCTCTGCATGACTTACAAAGCCATGTCTGACCCAGCTCTGTTAGAAATTCTACATCTAAAGAAATCCCAATCCCTCCGCACCACATGCTCCAGAGACCTCAACCTCATTACCACACTCAACAGAACATGCTGAAGGGACAGGTTCATAATCCAGAGACTACCCATGCTCTGGAATAGACTTCCCATACATGTCAAGCAGAGCACCTCATTAGCACTTTTCAAGCGAAATCTTGATGAGTGGATGGGTAATAAAAAGATCACCCCAGGGATCACTCCAGTAGCTCTACTTGATAGAGGCACTGGGAACTAACGAAGGGTGGTACAATGCCAGGGCACTTCTATGGGCTAGGCTTGTAAAGGCCCCAGGGCCATTAGCCTAGTACACACCTGTGAACCTATGAACACATTCAGACAACAAAATAAATGTGAAAGAATCAAAGGAGGAGGTTTATCCATCTTAGGTTCATAGGTTCATAGGTAGGTACTAGGCTATCTGCCTGAAGGCATTTATAAGCCTAGCCACAATGTGTTGGCTTTTGCCACCCCTTTAGATTAGTTTCCTGTGACTCTGTCCAGCAGAGCCACTGAAGTGATCCCTGGGGTAAACTTTCTGTTTCCCATCCACTCGTCAAGGTTTTTCTTGAAGAGCGTTAGCAAGGAGCTCTGCCTAATGTAGATTGGAATCTTGTTCCAAAGCATGGGAAGTCTCTGGGACAGGAATCTATCCCTCCAACATGTCCTATTTATTGTTGTGGTGAGGTTCAGATCTCTAGAGGTGTGACTCGAGGGGATAAGCTTTTCTTTAGGTGGAGCATGTCCATCAGTTCTGGGCTGGATATGGCCTTGTATGTCAGGCAGTGATCACCTCTGAGTAGGCGGTATGCAACCAAGTACAGCTGGAGTTTCTTCAGTTGAGCTGTATAGGGCATCTGTTTTAGGCCAGTGATCCTCTTGGTGAGGTACTTCTGTGGTCTTTCCAGCTGTTGCAGGTGTCTTCTAAGATATATCTCACATGGGACGTTGTACTCTATGATGGGTCTGATGAGTGATGAGTAGAGGGGCACAATGACCTCTTTTGATCTGGATGTGAACCCTTTTGTGATAAGGTGGGCCACATGAAAGGATTTTCTAACCATTTTGGCAATGTGATTATCAAAGGAGAGATTACTGTCTACTTCGGTCCCCAGATCCCTTATTACGTCTTCCATATTTAGGGGACTACCACCTATGTGGTAGTTTGTGGGTACTTTGTTTTTTCCAAAGGGGATGACTATGCACTTTTTGGCATTTAGCTTGAGACCATGATTTTGACACCAGGTATCTGTCTCAGTGAGACCATTTTGGAGGATGTCTGTGTCAGCCAGAGAGTCAATTATAGCCTCTAGTTTGCAGTCATCTGTGAACTTGGTCAGCCATAGTCCTCCTGTGCTTGCCTGTACCTCTGAGAAGTATATGCTGAACAGGAGGGGTCCTAGGACACCCTGGAGAACACCACTTGTAACCGGTTTAGTCAGACCTAGCTCCCGCAACTCTTACCATGTGGGTTCTGTCCATGAGCCAGTTGGCAACCCATCTTGTGATGTAGGGGTTTATGTTGAGGCTGGTGAGCTTGTCTAGAATAGCAGAATGAGGAATGGTGTCCAAGGCCTTTGCAAGGTCTAGGTAGGCTGTGTGTACCACCTTTCCCTCGTCTATAGCCTTGGTAACTGTCTCAAAGAAGTCCGCCAGGTTTAGGAGGCATGATCTGCCCTTAACAAAGCTGAACTGGGTAGGGTCCAGTGTTTGGAGGTTCCCAATGTCTCTGTTAATGTGTTCCATAATGATGCACTCCATAGCCTTGCAGACCAAGCTAGTCAGGCTTATAGGGTGATAGTTCCCGGGGTCCATTGTGGCTCCACCTTTGTGGAGCAGAATAACCATTGCTGTGCACGACTCTATGGGTATGTAACCTGTGGCTGAGTTTGAACAGTGCATTTAGGTGAGGGGTTAGATCGTCTTTGAGCTCATGTAGGACACAGCCTGGAACATCGTCTGGTCCCATTGATGCTGTGTTTTTGGCTTTGGAGAGGGCTGTTTTAACCTGAGTGTCTGTGTTTTCAGGGGCTGTACATTCTTCTGGTATGGTTATGGGCCCTTTTGGGAGTGAGAGGGGGGTGAAGTTTGCACTGAACCTATCTTCCAGGATGTTGGCAATATTGGTCAGTTCAGTGTATTTTGTACCATTGTGCACTAACTCCTGGCAGATCTGAGCATTGCCACTTACATTCTTGACATAGCTAAAGAATACCTTGAGGTTATCTTTGGAGTCCTTGGCAATTTTTCTTTCAAAACTCGCCTTGGATGATTTTATGAGGGATCATAGTTTCTTGCTGATACTGATCAGGGATGTCTTCCCTTCTTGGGATTTTACTCTTTTCTGTACTAGTTTCCACTTTATATTTTATAGCTTGTTTATGGCAGGAGTCCACCAGACTGGTTTCCTTTTCTTGGAGGAGTGAGTCTTAGTTTTGCTTGGGATAGCACGATCCATGCATTCTTGTAGGTGCCCGTAGAATTCATTAGTAAAGGATTTTGTAGCTTGGACAATGTTATCCTTTAGCATGGGGGCTTTGAAACTTTCCACCTCAGTCTTAAGTAACGTGAAGTTTGCTTTTGAAAAGTTTTTCATGGTGGTTTCCTTGTCCGGGGGTGGGGGCGGAATGTGGATATCCAAAATGATTTGTTTATGGTCAGATCTAACCAGCGAGGGGATGACCTCCGGTGTGAAGCACCGGTCACCCATGTTGGTGATGACCAGGTCCAATATGTTGTCACCTCTGGTGGGAGTATTGACCAGTTGATCCAGGGCATTTGAGTTTATAAATTATTGGAAATATTGGGCAAGGGAGTTAGTACTTGATTAGTTCTCCCAGTTAATGTCTGGGTAATTGAAATCACCCAATATTAGGGTGTTTGGTAGGACCTTTATATTTCCCAGTGTTGTCTGAAATGTGGAATGGGGGTCCTTGGACATGGTGGGTGATCTGTAGCAAGCTACAATTTTAATTGCAGTTTTTCCCTTTGTTAGTTGTACGTGGATGATCTCTGAAGCATCGTGCTGTGCCACTAACCTGGAGTTGTGGGTATCCTTGATGAATATGGATACGTCCCCGCCTTTTGTATTTGGTCCGGGTTCTGTGGCCAAAATGTATGGTATGAGTTGTAGCCTGGTAGTGTTGAGGTGCTCTCTGGAGCCTTAAACAAGGTTCCTGTTACTGCACATATATCGATTTTTCTCCATACTGAGGAGTGCCTTGAGTGCGTGCATTTTGAGGTTTAGACTTCTGGCATTGAGTAGCATTACCCTCAGTTTTTTGTTACTTTTGCTATTTATGGCAGTGGGTTTGACTTTTAAGCCTTGCCTAAAAAAGGCACTATGGGGTGGCAAAAGCCTTGGCCAGTATTCGAAAGCCTTAGGGTGACTGGTGCAAGCCATCTCTAGCGAAGCAGCATGGCTTTTCGAGCATGTCATCCCAGGCGGACAGACACTGGATCCCCTTTGAATGACACCAAAAACTTAGCTAATTTTTGAAATTGATAATTTTTTCTTTATACCGTGGTATCATTCTTGGTGAGGGCAGGATGCTACTCAGGTTCAGGGTCATACCGGCCTGGGCTACAAGATCAGAGAGCTCTTCCATGTCTCTTTTCATGTAGTCCAGGGAGGTATGGCTCAGGTCATTCACACCAACATGGACAATGACAAAGTCGTATTTGTACTTGTTCTGGAGTGACCGGAGTGCTTGTGTTATGTGGCGGATCCTGGCACCAGACAGGGAGCTAACAGTAACCTTCTCCTTATTCAGCCTAGTGAGTGGGACATCAGTGTGCCTGACTATAGAGTCACCTATTACTATTACTAGTATGTTGGGTATGTTATTTTGCCTTAAGGGCTGTGATTGCATGGCACACTGGTTTTGTGAAGTATGTGTTTCATGATTTGTATTGGGGGTGGAGGTTGCTTGGATGTCTGCTTTGGAGGTCTCTGTTGCTTTTGCAAATTTTTATTTAGAGCCTCTGAGTATGTTTTCTTGTATTTATGTGTATTTTTTGCCGGTCCTGGTTTAATGGGTCTATATGAGACTGGTGGTGTGATGCAAGTATTTCCCTTCTCCTCTTGACTGTCTGATCCAGCCTTGGGTTGAGAGAGATTAGCCTCCAGTTTGGCTGTATAATTGCATCTCTCACATGTATTAGTGTTTGGTGGTAGGAAGAGAGGGTTGCTTTGTACATGAGGCAGTTGTAACATTGCCTCAAAATGCCCAGATTCACCAGTTGGACTGGAGAGTATGCCTGAGACTGCCCTTTGGACATGCCTGGATAGGTAACAGTGAACTGTTTTACTGAATGGCTGGTAAGGTTGACTAGAGAGCATTGTCCTTCTGTATAGCATAGGAGGGTCTAGTGCTAGAGTTTATAAGTGTTTGCTATGAGATTTGACAAGTGCCGGGCTGAGAAATGAATGGCTTGAGTGCTTAAGTTGAAAGTGTGTCTAGTTCCAAGGGAAAAATTGAAGAGGAGACTTTGTGGAGCCGGGAATAGTTATACCCTAGCTAACCGGCACTGCCTGGCGTGCAAAACTGGGCAAATGCGGTATTTATAGCAGGGAAATGAAAGAGATAGAAATTAGCCCAAAATGGCCAATAAACTACTAATTTCTGGGCTGAAACCACTCCTCCAGGGACAGATAGGCTGCTCAAAGTTCCCCTCTTCATCATTCAGCTTCATTAAAGACAAACACAGCTCAAGACTGGTTAAACAGTATGACTCCCTAGAGTTATTCCAAGTCCAACTAACTGTAAGAAAGTCCTCCCTCCACTTCATTGTTAGCTACAGGGCTCAACCATGAACCATGAAACCCACATTGCCTACGTGGACCTACTTGAGTCACTCACAATACAACCAAACACCCTGGTCTTGGGTGACTTTAACTACCCTTCCATCATTTGGGAAACATATATGAGCACAAACACGCTCACCTTAATGTTCCTGGAATTTGTTAACATAAATGCTCTGGAACAGATAGTCTCCACCAACATAAGATCTAATGTCCTTCACATAGTACTCACCAACATGAGAATTGCTGCACCACCCCATGTGTGGGACCCTCTCTGGTAAAGTCCGATCATAAATCAGTCTCATTCAAAGTAACAATCGTACCTGACCCTCCTCAGGACAAAAAAATTTGAAACATTTTTCCAAAGCAAACTATAGGCCCCTAAGTGATGGTATAAATAGTTTTATCCCCCTGATGCCACTGACAGCAATGACTCCTATCCTGAGGTGTTCACACTCAGCTATACCTGAATGGATCAAAACAAGGTCCTCATGAGAAAACAAGCCACCCTGGTGGGCATCCAACATAAATAGGTTATACAACAAGGGAAAGAAACTGTTGTCAAAGAATAAGAGGGAACAGTCTCAGCAGAAGAAGAACACTCTCCACAATTTGAACAAGCAAATTAGACAACTTGTAAAGTCCTCTAAAGCAAATTACAAAACTAAATTAGCATCTCTACCTAAGGATAATCACAAGCCATTATTTAGGTATGCCCAAAACCTAAAAAGGAAGGCCCAGCTCTGTGCAGAATTAATAGTGGACGGTACCACTTATACTGAACCTGAGGACATTGCCAACCTGCTAGTAGACAGGTTTGATAAAAACTTCACCCCCTTCTCCTCCCCAGCCATACCCCAAAGCATACCTTTCACCAGAAATTTACCCAGTATCACCAAAGAGCAGGTCATAACCTCACTCTCCAAGGCCAAAAACACAACCTGTATGAGACCAGATAATATCCCAGGCTGCTTACTAAATGGTCTAAAACAGGAGTTAGCATAACCACTGTGCACTCTCTTCAACAACAGTCTATGTACTGGCTTTGTCCCAGCAAAGTGGAAAATTCAGTGAAATGCACAATTAAAGTAGGACACACTGTTGCTGGCCATGAAACCTCACTTGTATCCATGTAAGTGTGATGTGTGGCATACATATGCAATTATAACCGCTGCTCATCTCACAAACACATAAACTACATGTAGGCTTCACACTAAGTCTACACAGATTTTACTAAATCCCTGAGATTGTTTCCTGATCATGTTCCTGCAGCTCAACAAAGCTTCAAGTCCTTGCCTACATTCCAGAGATGTTTTACTTGTATCCATTGCCATCCAGATAAAGTTAGGTATGCTTGATTGCCAAATCACACAAGTTATTTTGAGTGATTGCTACTGTGTCCTACTTTTATTGTGCATTTCACTGAATTTTTTTGTAAAAAGAAAAATGCTCTTCCCCTCACTGTTACTGCTGTAAGACTGTCTTGAGATTGCCTTCACCAAGGGATTTCCAGCTAGTTATTTAAGTGGTTTGTGGTTGCACTGCACTTCTGGGTCACTTCTACTGTGTTTTTATATTAGAGGGACTGGATCTATTTATCTTGTGGCAAGAGGTGTTTGCCTGGTCTGTCTGAGTTGGGAAATACACAAAATGACCTGTAGTATAGTTATTTTACTGGCCAGAGGGCTCATTAGTAAGTGTTCTGTTTTTTTCTGTGCTGCTATAAATGTGTGCCCTGTATAGCAGCATACATAAAGAAAGCAATTTTTCCCTGAAGAACTATCCATAATACTGTAGCATGTAAGGCAGCAATACATAGCAAATACCTTGTGCACTGACAGGCTTACAGCAGCTAGTTCAGCTTCGAGTGGCAATACCTACAGATTTGGTAGACTTCAGTATTGTGTAAACATTAAAGTTAGCATAATTTAGCACTGCTTAGCATACTCTGCCCCAGTAAAGCACCCTTTGTAGTCTGAACCAACAAATCACCCTTAATAGCCTTCTAACCCCAATACATCACCCCTCGTACAAAGGACTGGACAGTATGGGTATGCAATTTCCTAATTCTCTGTAGCCAGCTTGATGGATATGGGCATCTTAAAACAATATAGCAATTGTCTCATGTTTACCGACAACCATGTAATCATGGTTAGTACTAGGCTAGCTGCTCTTGTGGGCCATTTTAAGCCTAACCAGTTACCCCATGTGAGAATCAAGCCCTGCACCTTGTGTTTGTAAGGTAAACACTTTAACCATTATGTCAACCTCCCAATCCTTAAAGAATCAGACACAGTATGTGAGATGTGTACTTAATGACATCGGAGTCTAAACTGTTAAATACAAGTACATGTCAGGTTGTCAAAACCATGCACGCAACACCCATCTTTCATAGCACACAACACACACATAGACTAACATATGCTGAGGCGAGTAAAAACAATCTTCCTAAACAACAAAAATCACGTAGACCAACCGGTGTCAAAGCTATACCTCAGCAAGCCCAAAGGTACTCAGAAAAAACAGCAGCTAACACCACACATACTGTCACTCTCAGTGGAGCCCTAAGCATTAACTCCCTAAGGCAAGCAAACACACTTTTCAGGACTCTTGTTGTAGGGGACTCCATTTTAAGATATAATGATGCCCATCTAACCAGGCTGAACAAGGAGAAGATAAATGTTAATTGCTTATCTGGAGCCAGGATCTGCCTAATCAGGCATGCACTGGAGTCATTACTCCGCAGGTACCAGTACGATTCCATCACAGTCCCTGCAGGTGTAAATGACTTGAGATGTACCTCTCTGTACAATACAAAGAGCGACATTATGGAGTTTTCAGACTATGTGTCTCAGGCTGATATAAGCCTAGCATTAAGCAGCATATTGCCATCACTGAGGATGATGGCACAATATGAGGAAAATATAGCTGTCTTTCTGGTGTCATTCTAAGGGGATCCAATATTTGTCAACTTGGGAGGGCACAGTTAACAGACCATGTTGCTTTGCCAAGGATGGTTTGCACGTTTCCATTCTAAGTTTTCAAATACTGTCTAAAACAATGCCAAACTGAGAAACCTACTGACATAGTAAAATTAACTCAACTGAACCTCAAGGTATTACTGTTCAATGCCAAGAGCCAAAATAAAAAACACACTCCCTTTAAGCCCTCTTCACACTCAAGAATACAGATATCTATGCAGTTACACAAACATGGTTTAAAGCGGCAGAGAGTACCCTGGTAGTGCAAGGTTTCAGTGCCTTCCATACATTTAGACCAGTAGCTGCATAGACAAGGGCTAAATGTGGAGGTGTCTCAATATACATCAATACCAAGCATAACTCTAGGGTGGTCCAACAGGATGACATGCTGGAGCTCCTCCAAGTGCAGACCACCATAGATAAAGCCAGCTATAGGTCACTCTTTATATCACAAGAAACTCACAAAGCATACTTGGACCTACTGGAGACACTTACCATTTAACCTAACACCCTGTTCATGGGAGACTTTAATTACCCCACTATAGACTGGGAATCCTACCCAGCCTACAGCTACCTACTGTAGACAATACTACAGGCACAGAGATTAATGGACTTTGTAAATACAAACACCCTTGACCAAATAGTGAATACATCCACTAGAGGCTCCAACATACTGGACCTCATGCTCACAAATGTAGAAGAATGCTGCACCATCCCAATGTTTTGTCCTCCCTAGTAAGGTCCGACCATAAAGCCATCTCCTTTGAAATCAAAATCAATTCCATTAACAGTTTGGAACTATTCTGAGGCAAATTACCTTTTTATTAAGTGATGGTTTGTCAAAATTCAGTACCTCTTCAAACCATAGGAACACAGCAGCCTATGCTGAATTGCTCACAGAAACGCTGTCCAGCCATGTCAATGGATGTATAGAGGCTGCTCTACCTACCAGAAGTATGCCCAGGGCTAGCCCCAAAAATGAACAGTACTGCTGGCACTCAGTTTAAATTATATAAAACAAAAGGAAAAAATTATGGAAAAAAAATCAGAAATTGTAATATCCATAAAAATAAAAACTCTCTCATCAAAGTAAATAGGGAGCTAAGAGGGCTAATTAAGTCAAGCAACTACTTTAATTTCCACATTTTCACACAGAAGACATTAACGTTCACAATGGCACATACATTTTCATCTGTAAAAAGACTTCGTCATGAATGATGAAAACATATGTGCCATTGTGAACGTTAATGTCTTCTGTGTGAAACTGTGGAAAATAAAGAGCATTTTTATTGCCTTCTGTTCCAGTGGGGAGCTTCCTACAGCCTTGGACTTTGTTTTTGTTTATTGGTTATTGCTTTGAAGGCTGTTTATTCTTCAATTGAACATTTACTAATGTTTTGATCTTGTAATATAGACCCTAGTCTGACTAGTCTTATTTACAAAGCCATAGAAAGAATTAACATGGAAATTATCAAAAATGACATAGGAGACCTCCATCCCAGTTTGGCTTCGTCAAAGGAAGGAAGGTCATGCTTAATGAATCTGGTGGACTTGTTTGAAAGGTACCTAAGGCAATGGATGAGAGGAAAGCAGTGCATACCACCTACCTAGATCTGGCTAAAGCATTTGATACAATACCTTGTTAACAAACTTACAAAACTAGGTATAAACTTCTTTATAACACACTGGATCGCTAGCTGGCTCACTGACAGGACCCAGGAGGTGAGAATCGGTGAGGCCGCCAACACAAAGAGGCTGGTCACCAATGGAGTTCCCCAGCACTCTGTGCTAGGCCCACTCTATGGCATCTATATCTCGGATGTCAAACCCAGTGTTAAAGGCCTGTGACTAACCAAGTTCACAGGTAATTGCAAACTGGGAACAGTCATTGAAAACTCCCAAGATGAGAACACCCTTCAAGAGGGTATAATATAGAGAAATGCTTGGTGCCAAAGCCATGGCTTAAAACTCAATACCAAGAAATGCATTATAGTACTTTTTGGGAGGTCTGCCACCCTAGGTAACTATGTCATCAATAAAACAACCATAAAAGTTGATTCACTTGTTAGTTATCTGGGAACCCTTGTAGATAGTAACCTAGCCTTCAACCAACATGTGTCCAAGGTAGTAAGAAAATTCTTTTGCATTGCTGAACTTATAAGCAAGAGCATGGCATCTAGGTCCAGAGATGTCATCATACCACTGTAATCAGCTCTCATCAGACCCATCATAGAGTATAATGCCTATTCAGTATTTACCTGACCAGACATATGCAGCAACTGGAACATCCACAAAGATTCCTTACGAAAAGAATACAGGGAGTAAACCCAATGCCCTATGCTGATCACCTTAAATCCATCTCTTTTCTTAGTATCATATGGACTTCTGAGTGGTGATCTCTGTCTGCCATACATGGCATCTCAGTACCCTGTTTTGTTGAACCTTTTGCACATCCACAAAACAAACGGCATTATAACTACTATATTAAAAGACCTAAATTCTGCTTGTGACATAAATAGGACATACTGGAGAGATATAAATGTCTCTCTGAGAAATATTCCACACTCTGAAACAGGCTCACCATCCATGTGAAGCGAGGTTCCTCCTTATCCCTATTTAAATGCAACTTGGGCCAATGGTTGGGTAATCGGAAATTCCCCCCTGGTCTGGGTCCTATGCTTCTGATGGACAGAAGCAGTGAGTAAATCACTCCCTATATAAACCAAATTTCTGGGTCACATTTGGGTTGCATGGCTAGGTGTATAAGGGCCCTAGTGGTCGTTAGCCTAGAATGCACCTATGGTACTGTGAACCTAAATGTTGGAGGTGTGATGGAGAAGGAAGCAGTAACAGGGAAAGTACAGTTGTGTACACTTACCATAAATGTAGATGTTTGAGTGTAATCACTGTTGTAGTCATTACATTTGGGTAATCTGCTGGCAGGTTGCCCTCGTCAGCCTGAATTCCAAAGTCTTGGGTCCTGCGTCCGGAATGGTGGGAGGGTAAACTGGACTGCAACAGTGAATACACTCAAACATCTACATTTATGCTAAGTGTACACAACTGTACTATGTTCTTCGTGTTTCACTGCTGCAGCCATTACATTTGGGTAGAATCCCAAAGCTATGGTTGGGAGACTGGAGCTAAACAGTATTAGGGGCGGCTATAAGGCCCTGCAGAACTGCAGTGGCAAAGCCTGCCCTGGATTTAAAGTAGAGAGCCAAATGATAATGCTTTGTAAAGGTGTGAACAGAACTCCAAGTAGCAGCCTCTAGAATGTCTTTGGTTGGTATTCCTCTGAGAAAGGCTGCTGAAGTAGCTGCAGCTCTGGTGGAATGAGACTTAATGCCCTTGGATACGGGTTTACCATGGTTTAAGTAGCAGAAACGGATGCAGTGGCTTATCCACTTTGAAATTGTCTGCTTTGATATAGCCTTGCCTTCTGATCCTGCAGCTGTCACTAGTAATTGCTCAGTTTTTCTTAGAGCTTTAGTCCTGCTTAAGTAGAATCTTAGCTGTCTGTGTACGTCCAAGGAATGCAGAATTATCTCCCCCTTGTTCTGCAGATTTGGATAAAACGTTGGCAGATGAATTATTTAGTTAAGAGCCACACTGGAAACCACCTTAGGCATATAAGTAGGATTTGTCCTCAGAGATTCCCTGTCTGGGTGAAATACAATAAAAGGCTCTACAGCCATGAGGGCCTGTAGCTCTGATACTCTTCTTGCTGAAGTAATTGCTAGTAGCAGAGCTGTTTTCCATGATAAGAACTTTTTATCAGCGGTAGCAGCTGGTTCAAATGGAGGCAGGGTGAGCTTTTCCAACACATAATTGAGGTCCCATGCAGGCAGTGGTGATCTTCTAGGAGGCCTTAAATTTTTGGCTCCTCTAAGATACTGCTTTAGTAAAGGATGAGAAAAGATTGGTGGCTCTGTATTGTAATGAGCTGAAATGGCAGAGGCATGGATTTTAATTGATGAGAAAGATAGGCCTTTGTCAAGCATCCCAGTTAAGTATTGCAATATCTGAGGAATATTTGGTTATGCTGTATCAGTTCCTTGTGCTTGATTCCAAGCACAGAATCTCTTCCATTTGTCAGCATAAGATTTTCTAGTACTAGGCCTTCTGGCTTACAAAATGACATCCATCACAGCTTTACTGAGAGGAGTTGTTTGTATGATTACATGATCAGCCATGCTGCCAGGTTCAGAGTCTGTAGTTGATTGTGCAGGATCTGATTGTTTTGCTGGGACAGTAGTTGTGGTCTTTGAGGTAAGGTCCAAGCTGGGTACTGAGACAAGTTCCTTAGGATTGGGTACCAGTATTGGCGGGGCCAGTCTGGGGCAATTAGTATCATCTTTGGTTTCTCTTGTCTGACTTTTAGGAGGACCTGGGGAGAAGAGGCAGAGGCGGAAAGGCATAAACTGATAGGTTTTTCCAGCTGAAGGATAGGGTGTCCACTTTCCATGCTTGTCTGTGATAAGTCCTTGTGCAGAATTTTTTCAATTGATAATTTTGAGGAGAGGCAAATAAATCTATGTCTGGGCTCCCCCATTTCTCTGTTATCATGCTGAAAACTTGTGGATTTCGTTTCCACTCGTGAGGATCCATAAGGTTTCTGCTTAAATCGTCTGCCAGAGTGTTTTGTTTTCCTGGCAGGAATTGAGCTTGATGTATTTGGTAGGTCAAAGCTGTGTCCCACAGTGCCATGGCTAATCTGCATAGGGGGTATGAGTGTGTACCCCCTGGTTGATATGTTCATAGGTTCATAGGTTCATAGGTTCATACTAGCTATCTGTTTACAAGCCTAGCCCATCGCTTTGTCAGTGACACTCCATCCATTGGTCAAGATTTCTCTTGAACAAGGCCAGCGCTCTGCCTCACATGTACGATTTTGTTCCACAGCATAGGGAGTCTTTGGATGAATCTATTGGCTCTGATGGATCTAGATTTTTGAGGTGAAGCATATTCACATCAAATCTGGGTTTGACATGGCCTTGTGTTAGGCAAAGGTCAGGTCAGAAGCGGTCTGAATAGAGCTGGAGTTCTGGGGCATTGTACTCAATCATTGGTCTGATGAGTGTGAGTAAAAAGAGACTATGACCTCTCCCTTCTAGATGAGAAAGAATCCATGATAAGGGTGGGCAATGTAGAAGGTCTTCCTAACTACTTTAGCTACATGTGTGAATGACATGACACTACTATATCAACCTGGGTCCCAGGTCCTCCCTAACTTCTTCTGTTCTCAGTGGATTTGCACCTATTTTTTTCAATGATACCTATGTATCCAGAGGTAAGACTTTGATTAAACAGCTGTCCTAGCTGTGGGTTTAATTCCTCATGTAGATGCATTTGTTTTGGTGACAATATGCCCTGAATGCATCTTCCTGCCATGTGGGCCCCCCAGGCATAATCTGATGAATCTGTTGTTATGGTTTGGCTGGCAGGGGGTAGAGTGAGTGGCCGTCCCATGTTTTGGTGACATGCCTTTGCCCACCATAGAAACTCCTGTTGCAGGCAGGGAATGCGAGGAATCATTATTTCCAGACTGTGAGAATGTTGACTCCATAAACCTTTAGGTACTATTGAAGCGTAATCATATGCAGTCTTGCATATGCAATCAGTAGGATGTAGGATGACATGAAGCCCAGAGCCAGCAGAATTTATCTTGCAGAAGACTGGGTTTTTGTTGCCATCAGTTTGAAGTAAGTAGTCAGTTGTCTTTGCTTGTCTGGCGTGAGGTAAGCCATCTGGGCAGTTGTATTCAAGCTTGCACCCAAGAATGTTATATTTTGAGAGGGTATCAGTTGTGATTTGTTTTCATTTATTGTATACCCTAGGCATGTTAGAAGCCTTTTCACAAATGCCAGGTGTCGAAGAAGAGTGTCCTTGTTCTCTGCTTGAATGAGACAGTCATCCAAGTAAGGATATATTTGTACACTTTTATGTCTGCAAAATGCAATTACTGGTGCCAGGCACTTTGTAAAGACCCTGGGCGCAGTAGATAAGCCAAAGGGCAGTGCAGAGAATTGGTAATGCATTAAGCCAGCCTTGAATCTGAGGTATCTTCTGCATGATTGTCTTATTGGGACATGCAGGTATGCCTCTTTTAGGTCTAAAGTCACCAGCTAAGCATTCTTGCCCAGCATGGGCAGAGGCTGCTGCAAAGTCAGCATTTTGAATTTTGGGTATGTGTTCAAAATCGATAAATCCAGTATTGGCTGCCAGGCCTTGTCCTTTCTGGGTACCAAGAACAGTCTTGAGTAAAAACCTTGTCCTTTTTCCTGTTCTAGTACAGGCTGAATGGCCCCCATATCCATGAGGGACGTAACCTGTTTCTGTGCCTCTGCCCATTGATTTCTTCGCAGATCTGGCCAACCATTTGCCATTGGCAGAGTGTGGAAATGGAATCTGTATCCCTGTGATAAGATGTTTAGTACCCACTTGTCCTGGGTTATTAACTGCCAATTTTGAGCAAAAAGTGCTAATTTCTCCCCTATGGGTGCTGCCAAAAGATAAGTGTTTGGTGCAGGCAGAGGGAAGTCATTGGGATTGCTTTCTGTAGGTTTGTGCTTTATCTCCTCCATATTTGGAGGTGGAAGCGCCCCATTGCTTTGACCTGTATGAATCTTGCGCCTGGTATCGGGAACCCTTTGGGCATCTGGATTTGCCCCTTTGAACTCTGTCTGACACAGGAAAGGACCAATTTTTTGTAGGCCAGTGTCTACTGAATCTTGGTGGCTGCACTTGTAAGAAGTCTTTAACAGTTTGCATAGACTTAGCTTTGTCTTCCATTTTCTTTAAAACCTCTTCTGCCTTAATACCAAACAGAGAATCATGATGTAAAGGTGCATCTAGCAATTTAGCTTTAACATGATCAGGCAAATTTGTTCCTTTAACCAGGCATGCCTCCTAATCACCGATCCAGTAACTGCCGCCTTGCAAGAGGCCTCTAAGGAATCAAAACCACATTGCAAAGTATGCTTTCAACTTGTTCAGCTGCATGCAATAATTCCTGCAATTCTTTATTTTCTGCACATTCTGAAATCAACATAATTTTCTGTTTCAGCAATCCCATAACATGTTGTTAGTACTTAAGCATATGAAATTGATCAGTTTAAGGCCCTGATTGCCAAGGTTGCAGATGTATAAACCTTTTTTCCCTATCTGTCCAGTGCCCATGAATCTCTGTCAGAGGGGGTAGGATTTTTTGCTGTTGACGCCTTAACTCCCTTTGGACCCTGTGAAATAGTTTCAGGATCAGCAGCAGGGTTTCTAAATAAAAATTTATGTGAGTCAGGGACCCTGTAATATCTGTCAGGCTTACTGGGAGCCAGAGGTAAGGAGTCGGGGGTCAAACTTGACTCCGAAAACACATCATCCACAATGTCTCAAACAGGGAGAATGGCTAAAGGCCTGTGCTGAGGGAGAAGAAGGAAATCCCTGAGCCTCTTTTTTGATTCTGAGAAGTCTTGACTCTCCCAGTGAAAATGCTCCCTCAAAGTATGCAAGGTTTCTCCAAATGAATAATCCTCAGGAGGAGATGCAGATGGAATAGACTCCTCAGCATCAGAATCCTCATAGGGAGGTATAGATAATTCCTGATCAGAAGAGGAATCAGAAGAAATAGAAACCTGATCTGAAGATTCATTATCAGTGTCTTGCCTAGGCCTCTTATCAGGAGGGGGATGGGTACCCCTGATCAAGGTAATAAGGTCTTCAGCCATTTTGATCATCTGTTTTTTAGGCATAGAGGCCTGTGCACGTGGCTCATGCATCAGTTTTTTAGTTTTAGAAGTTGCTGTAGTCTTTGGTTTTGCAGCTTTCATCGGTTTGATATACAAATGTTGAGGTCTGAATACACCCTCAGAAGCCGGTGCCTGCTCAGCGGCTCTGGACCCATCCGAGGGAGATACATCCGTCGGTCCAATACCTTGAGTATCTTGCGGCATGCCAGACTCCACATTGGTGTCGGTAGAGGCCTGCGACTCGAAGGTAGTGCGTATCAGAGGCTGCAAAAGTGCCTCACTGAGTACTGGCAAACCGGTGACTGGCTTAGGAGAAGCTTCATCATCGGTTTTGGATCTCGACTGCTTATCTCTGTCGTTTTCTTTGCGTCTTTTATGTACTCTGGTAGTCGGATTACTATCTGACGACATTTCTGGGTAGTTAAATCTGTTTCCAAAATACTTTGATGCAAAAATATACCTACGCTTAATAGTGCGTTGGTTAAATCTAGCACAAAACTGACAGCCAGGCACATTGTGATCAGGGCCTAGGCAAGGAATACAGTATAAATGGAAATCCTTATGACGTATTTGCTTTCCACAAGTAATACAGTTATTAACTTTTTCTGACATTGGTAAAAAGCAAGAAAAAAGTTTCCCCAATGGGGTACTTAGCTTTAGTGAAGACTTCGGTTCTGAAACTCAAACTCGAATATTTCAGTAGTCGGCTGACCGGCACTTGCGAAATGCTTCTGCTTCAAGCACTGCATAGCAAGAAAGACTAAAGAAAATGGTGCCGGCTGCATGTTTTATACCCCTGACGACTTGACGTCATGAAAGAGGAGACAGCAACTGACGCAGGACCCAAGACTTTGGAATTCAGGCCGACTGAGGGCAATCTGCCAGCAGATTACCCAAATGAAATGACTGCAACAGTGAAACATGAAGAACATCATATGTTTTAGAAATGTAATGAGTTGGCAGACTTCAAAAATTCCCTATGGAGTACTCTGTAAGAAATATTGGGTGAGCAAATGCATGTAACTAAGAAAATTATTTTTTGAGCTACGATACAAGATCTGTATGGTCTAGATATAGTAAGGCCTTGCTAAGTTTAATTCTGGTTGCTGCCAAAACATAATTACTAGAAAATGGAAATTGGAGTCCAAACCAACTGTATTTGAAGTACTGAATATTGTAACAGAGTTAAAAGAACTGGAAGTGGGAACTTTAAAAAAACGGTAGGAGCAAATTACATAGAAAAAAAAATGGAAACTTGGAACAGTACCTGCAGAATAATGTTTTGGAGGAGGAGTGAGATTTAAGGGAAGGCAGGAAATGAACAATTTATGTAATGCTGGACTGAAGATAGTTATACAAAAACATATGTGATGTATATAATGTTTGTAACCAGAAATATGTTAACATGGTTTGTTTTCTTTCATATAAATGTATGTTTGTCTATGCCTTTAGAGATAATTTAGTCTTCTTCTTTCGGCTGTTCCCGTTAGGGGTCGCCACAGTGGATCATCTGTTTCCATTTCTTCCTATCCTCTGCATCATGCTCTTTCACACCAACCACCTGCATGTCCTCTCTCACCACATCCATAAACCTTATCTTAGGCCTTCCTCTTTTCCTCTTACCTGGCAGCTCCATCCTTAGCATCCTTTTCCCAATATACCCACCATCCTTCCTCAGCACATGTCCAAACCAACGCAAACACGCCTGTCTTGCTTTGTCTCCAAACTGTCCAACCTGAGCTGACCCTCTAATATACTGATTCCTAACCCTGGAAACCACAGACCCATAAGTCTCACTAGACTTATATGTAAAGCCATGGAAAGAATTATCATGGAGATGATCAACAGAGATATAGTAAACCTCGAGACACTGGACTCAACCCAGTTTGGTTTTGTCAAGGGAATATCATGCCTACTCAACCTGGTGAACTTCCTAGTCACACCCAGTGCAAATCTTAACATCTTTAACTCTGCCACATCCAGCTCTGACTCCTGTCTTTTTGTCAATGCCACCGTCTCCAATCCGTATAACATAGCTGGTCTCACTACCCTCTTATAGACCTTCCTTTTCACTCTTACTGGTACCTGTCTGTCACAAATCACTCCTGACACTCTTCTCCACCCATTCCACCCTGCCTGTACTCTCTTCTTCACCTCTCTTCCACACTCATAATTACTCTGAACTGTTGATCCCAAGTACTTAAACTCATACACCTTTACCAGCTCTACTCCCTGCATCCTCACCATTCCTCTACCCTCCCTCTCATTTACACACATATATTCTGTTTTAGCCCTGCTGACCTTCATTCCTCTCCTCTCTAAAGCATATCAACACCTCTCCAGGGCCTCCTCAACCTGGTCCCTACTCTCACTACATATCACAGTGTCATCTGCAAACATCATAGTCCACGGGGCCTCATGTCTGATCTCATCTGTCAACCTGTCCATCACCACTGCAAATAAAAAAGGGCTCAGAGCTGATCCTTGATGTAATCCCACCTCCACCTTAAACATATCTGTCACTCCCACCGCAGTCCTCACCAATGTCACACTACCCTTGCACATATCCTGTACCACTTTTACATACTTCTCTGCCACTCCCGACTTCCTCATACAATACCACAACTCCTCTCTAGGCACCCTGTCATATGCTTTCTCTAAGTCCACAAAGACACAATGCAACTCCTTCTGACCTTCTCTGTACTTCTCCATCAACACTCTCAGAGCAAACATTGCATCTGTAGTGCTCTTTCCTGGCATGAAACCATACTGCTGATCACTAATCATCACCTCCCTTCTTAACCTAGCTTCCACTACTCTTTCCCATAACGTCAAGCTGTGACTGATCAATTTTATCCCTATGAAGTTACTGCAGCTCTTATTCTTAAAGATAGGTACCAAAACACTATTTCTCCACTCCTCAGGCATCCTCTGACTTTCCAAAATTTCATTAAACAATCTAGTTAAAAATTCCACTGCCATTTCTCCTAAGCACCTCCGTGCTTCCACTGGTATGTCACCTGGGCCAACAGCCTTTCCATTCTTCATCCTCTTCATAGCTGTCCTTACTTCCTCCTTGCTAATCTGTTTCACTTCCTGATTCACTATCCCTACATCATCCAACCTTCTCTTTCTCTCATTCTCTTCATTCATCAGCCCTTCAAAGTACTCTTTCCATCTACTCAACACACTATTCTCGCTTGTGAGTACGTTTCCCTCATTATCCTTTATCACCCTTACCTGCTGCACATTTTTCCCAGCTCTGTCCCTCTGTCTAGCCAATCAGTACAGGTCCTTTTCTCCCTCTTTAGTGTCCAATCTCTCATACAACTCTCCATATGCCTTATCCTTAGCCTTCACCACCTCTCTCTTTGCCATGCACTTCATCTCCTTATACTCATGTCTACTTTCTTCATCTCTTTGACAATCCCACTTCTTCTTCGCCAACCTCTTTCTCTGCATACTCTCCTGTACTTCTTTATTCCCCCACCAGGTCTCCTTGTTCTCCTTCCTCTGTCCAGATGTCACACCAAGCACCCTTCTAGCCATCTCTCTTACTAGCTCTGCTGTAGTTACCCAGCTATTCAGTAACTCTTTACTGCTACCCAGTGCCTGTCTTAACTCTTCCCTGAAATCCACCTCACAATCACCCTTTTTTAACTTTCACCATTTAATCCTTGGCACTGCTTTCACACTTCTCCGCCTCTTCTTGATCACCAACGTCATCCTACAGACCACCATTCTATGCTGCTTAACTACACTTTCCCATCACCACGTTGCAGTCTCCAATTTCCTTCAGACTGGCTCTCCTACATAGGATATAATCCACCTGTGTGTATCTTCCTCCACTCTTGTACATCACCCTATGCTCCTCCCTTTTCTTAAAATACATATTCACCACAGCCATGGCCATCCTTTTCGCCAAAATCCACAATCATCTGATCTTCTGCATTTCTCTCCTTAACACCATACCTACTCATCACTTCCTCATCCCCTCTGTTCACTTCACCAACATGCCCATTGAAGTCCACTCCAGTCACTAGTCTCTCACCCTTGGGTACACTTACCACCACTCATCCAGCTCACTCCAAAATGTTTCTTTCTCATCCATCGCACACCCAACTTGTGAAGCATATGCACTAACAACATTCATCATTACACCATCAATTTCAAGCTTTATAAACATCACTCTATCAGACACTCTCTTCACCTCCAAAACACTCTTGGCATACTGTTCCTTTAGGATAACCCCTACCCCATTTCTCCTGCCATCCACACCATGATAGAACAATTTGAACCCACCTCCTCTACACCTGACCTTACTTCCCTTCCATCTGGTCTCTTGCACGCACAGTATATCAACCTTCCTTCTCTCCATCATATCAGCTAGCTCTCTCCCTATACCAGTCATACTGCCAACATTCAAAGTTCCTACCCTCACTACTACACTCCTAACCTTCCTCCTCTCTTCCTGCCTTTGGGCATGCCTTCCCCCTCCTCTTCTCCTTCGGCCAGCAGTAGCCCAATTTCTGTCAGCACTCTGTTGGCTAACAGTACTGGTGGCGGTCGTTGTTAACCCAGGCCTTGGTAAAGGTATTAAAAAAGATTAGTGTCTTTCCTGCTTCAGACACATGCATAGCAAGCTCAGTCATTTTTTCTTCATGTCCCTCTGAGTCGAGCATCGAAAGTCAATCACATCCACCTGCACCACTGACAGGTCATTATTTATTCATTTATTTATGTATTTATTATTTTTGTTATTACATTTGTTAAAAAGGTTACTGAACTGGCCCAAGGACCACTTTCAGCCACATCTGGGATTATTCACCCAAACACAACATACACATAAAATAATGCATTTGGCTATACACAGTCATTAACATGCATGTTTCCCAATATTACTATTCAGAGTCACATTGAGTAATGTACGTTTCCTAACATTAGCATGTTTATACAGACAAATTTCATATTCTGCTATAAGATATATAATACAATAACATGATGCATAAAACAAAGTTACAAATAGTGTAACACCTATTACCAAAACATTAACTTGGGCACATGCAGTCCCACTGGTTGTTAAGGATTTGGAGTTTGCACCCTTGTAACTCTTATAGGTATATGTTCTGGGCCAGCATGGGCATACAGGGGAAAGAAATGTATGTTGCTGCATAAACTAATGGCTAAGGTTTTTTAGTCCTTAGACTAAGAAGCTTAGGCAGGGTTCTGTTAACAACCTTTGCATAAACTGACGTAGCTGAGGTGCTCTGTGTTGTAGCTGTGTGTGTGTGTGTGTGTGTGTGTGTGTGTGTGTGTGTGTGTGTGTGTGTGTGTGTGTGTGTGTGTGTGTGTGTGTGTGTGTGTGTGTCTGTGTGTGTGTGTGTGTGCCTTCTATGATTACCAAATGTGTTCTAAAGTAAGAAAATAGCTTCCAAGTTCATTCCTACCTCTCACATGTCTGGTAGCAGCAATAAAGAGTTGGTAGTAAAAAGGAGACAGTTACTAAGCAATCTTGAAATTCCCAGAGCTTTTAGACTGGGTATAGAAAGAGAAAGAGTTCACTGAGATTCCATAATGCTTAGCCCAGATGAAGGTGGTATGAGAAAATAGAATAGATTTATAAGATATTCTTGGTGTAAGACAGAAAGGTTTAATGGTCTGGACTTGGAAATGGTGATAATATGGGATGTGGCTAAAGGATGCAATATGAAATGTGGACACAGTGAGAAACAGTGGTATTATTTTACAATGCAGAAGATAGAAAAGTGGCAGTAGTGTGCAGGGACAGTAACAAGAGGCAAATTTATATCATATAGGCTTACAAAATAGTTTCAGGCTCAGTAACTGAGAACAATAGCTTCAATTTATAGAACAGTAGAACAATCAGTCAAAGCAACAATGCAAAGATAGCAGTAGTCAAAAGCAGAGCTAACTCCAGCATTAGGCGACCTAGAAGGGTGGCCACAACATTAATTTAAATTTTTTTAAAAAGTAAGTTTTCCTACATTACTTTTTTCCTACCATTTCTTCCCATTTATCTCTCTCTCTCTCACTCTGTTGAATCTACGTGGTGTGTCCATCCCCTATAAGACATAGCATGTCATGGGAAACCTGCAGGTCCAAGTGTTGTTTGTGTGTATGTAATGTCCAGCACTGGATAGTTGATTAACTTATTCAGGCTCAAACTCTCTACATTGGCTAGAGGAGGCAACAGCCTTAATCCTATATACCAACTACCAGACCCCTTGACTAGACTTTGTCATTAGAGTTGGTTGAAAGGTTCTGAAATGGGTACTTTTGTCATTTACTGGTTCATACATTTCTTTTCAGTGCTTAACAGGGGAAAATGTTCTAAACTACAAATTTAAAATGCTCTCTAATAAATGTTGCTATATTTAACAATAAATACATTAAAACAGGAAGGTGAATCAAACAACACTTGTATTTATGCATGCTCCTAAAAAAACAAGCTACCCTGGTGGAATCACAAAATCAACCAAATGTATAGCAGGAGGAAGAAAATCATGGCAAAAAGTAGGAGGTGCAGCACCCAGCAGGATAAAGCACTCTCATCAAACTAAACAAACAACTCAGAGGACAAATAAAGTCTGCCAAAGTCAAATTTGAGGTAAGTTTGGCCTCCCAGGCCAAGGACAACCATAAAGCTTCTTTAGCTATGTCTGCAACCTCAAAGGCAATACACAATTGTGTGCAGAGCTCATTGTAAATGGAGCCACCTATACTGAGCGAGAAGATATAGCAAACCTCCTGACTGATAAATTCACCTCCAGCTTTACTCCTCTCTCCCCCCCTCAACCTTCCCTCAGGAAATATCATCAGATATAACTCCCCCTACTATCACTAGGGAACAGGTCCTTAATGTTCTCTCTAAGACCAAGCACACTGCATCAATGGGCCCAGACAATATCCCAGGATGCCTTCTAAATAGCATGAAACATGACCCATCAGGGGCTCTGGAATTACCATTTAACTGTAGCCTCCAAACAGGCTTCATGCCTCATGAATGGAGAAAGGCAACAGTCATGCCTCTACACAAAGGTGGGTCATCTACAGACCCTGGAAACCACAGACCCATAGGTCTCACTAGACTTATATGTAAAGCCATGGAAAGAATTATCATGGAGATGATCAACAGAGATATAGTAAACCTCCAGACACTGGACCCAACCCAGTTTGGTTTCATCAAAGGAATATCATGCCTACTCAACCTGGTGAACTTCTTTGAGAAGATCACCAAAGGAATGGATGAGGGCAAAATCGTTCACACTGCCTACCTTGACCTGGCCAAGGCATTTGACACAATACCCCATGCAAGCATTGTTGACAAACTCACAAGGTTAGGTAAAAACCCATATGTCACCCAGTGGATAGCCAAATGGCTCACAGACAGGACCCAGGAAGTTAGAATTTACAAAGATGCCAGTCACAAGTGGAATCCCTCAGGGATCAATCCTTGGACCACTCCTTTTTTGGCATTTGCTTCTCAGAAGCCAAGGCCAATGTCAGTGGTCTCTGGCTGACTAAATTTGCAGATGACTGCAAATTAAAAGCTGTCATTAAATCTCATACTGACACAAATGTTCTCTAGGAGGAGATGACACATTCAAACAACTGGTATAAGAGCCATGGACTAAAACTAAATTCCAAGAAATGCATAATAGTATCCTTTGGGAAGTCATCCATCCCTGGTAACTATCATATTGACAGCACACCCCTTAGACCTGACCGAGTAGTCAGGGACTTAGGGGCACACATAGATAGTAATCTATCCTTTGATCATCACGTGTCTACAGTGGTGAAGAAATCATTCTATGTTGTGCAACTAACAAAGGTATGGCATCTAAGTCCAAGGAAGTCATTGTTCCATTGTATTCGGCATTCAACAGACCTTTAATTGAGTACAATGCCCCCTTTGGTATGTACCTAACCAGGCATATCCAACAACTAGACTGTCCACAGAGGTTCCTCACTAAAAGAATACAGGGCATAGGTAATATGTCCTATGCTGACTGCCTCAAGGCCCTATCCCTGTATTCTGTCTCCTACAGGCTTTTGAGGGGAGATCTATGCCTGGCATACAAGGCATTGTCAGGCCCCATTCTGATGGACCTCCTACATATCCACAAAACAAACAGTACCAGAATTTCCCATTCTAAAGACTTAAATCTTGCCTGTGATATAAATAGGACCTGCTGGAGAGATAGGTATGTATCCCAGAAACTACCCATCTATGGAACAGGCTCTCCATGCATGTGAAGCAGAGTTCCTCCTGGACCCAATTCAAGTGTAACTTGGACAATTGGATGGGAAACCAGGAATAAATTCATCCCTGGTTTGGCACCTATGTCTCTAATGCAAACAGGTTACCTGTAAATGATTCATCTCCCAGGTCCTTGATTACACTTATCAAGGGTGTTAAAACTTGTCAGAGATTCAGGATGCATGGTGAGGCTTAAAAAGGCCCTTGTGGTCATTAGCCTAGTACACACCTATGAACCTATAAATATATGCAGGGGCCCATAGTTTGAAAACAGTCCAGGGACCAAGGTACACAATCCACCACTGGAGGATGCATTGTCAATGAATGTGAGTTTCAATGCATTTTCAATGGATGTCAGCTTCAAGAGAAAATAAGTTTACTGTTGCTCATACTAAGTCTGTTTTCAATGTGCACTGTTTTCAATGTGCAGCTGTTTTATGTAGCAAATGGTCATTAGTGTTTGTGCTATAAAAGGTGTAGGCAATGTTAGTAGCATAACAGGCAGCACACTTGCACTGGGTGCAGAAGACTATGTGTTCTATTCCCACACCATGCTACAGTGCAGTACTTCTGAGTGTGTTATTCTTAGGATGAGAAGTTAAACTAAGGCCTCATCTGCCTGTGTTGATGTAGGTACTGTGAGATCTTTTACATCCACCTGAGCTATCAAAAGCAGTACAGGTTGCTTTAATATACAAGGACTTTTCCATCTTCATTTCATTATTTATATATTCATTATATTTACACTTATCTCACTTTACACACCACAATAAAACGCTTTACATGTTTATCTTCCTAAATGCATGTTAAACCAATTTCATCCCCATCATTTCCACCATAACCATTTTTTTATATCACATATTACTTTATTATTGTCTTTTCTTTTGTTATACAGTAATTCTTCACATCTTTTCTATAAACACCAAATAGCAATGAACACAGTTTTATCCCATTTTTCAGTTTCTTTTTCATTCCCAACCTTATGTTGTTGTTGTTGTTGTTTGTCTTTTCGGCATTTCCTGGTTAGGGGTCACCACAACGGAACTCCAATCCGCTAATGATTGGCAGTAGATTTTTTATGGTGCTGAGTTGCCAGCCCGACGCCCAACCTTCAGCGAAGGCACGCCCATTCACGCATGTCTTTTGAAAGCCACTTGACCGCGGGGAGGACATGCATACTCCACACAGAAAGCACTCCAGCTGTGAATCGAACAGGAGAACCTCTTATAAGTTTCATAAAACACCATGTCCATATCAATGTTTTTAAACACTTTTGAGTCATAAACATCTTTGAATAATGTCCAAGAACCTTAATTTTTCTTGCAATCCAAAAAACAATGTTAGAATGTCTCTTCAGCATTACAGCTATTACACATTATTTGTTCTAACATTTTATGTTTCATGTTAATTTTTACTGGAATTTTGTCCAGTAATAAATGCCACAGAAAATCACTTGCTTCAAAAAATATTTAATTTTTTTCTGCCTTTTCTTCATTGCTTTCTTGTATTCACCCCACCCCCATTTTTTCCAAGGATCAATCAGTTCATAACTGTACCACTTAGACTGATCCTGTTGACTTAGCCAACCTGCTAGCAGATAGGTTCACTGCAAACTTCACCCTCTTGTTCCCCCAAAGGCCCATTCAATATCCCCGATACTTGTCCCGCACCTTACATCTCCATAGATCAAGTGTTAAAGGCCCTATCCAAGGCAAAGAACACAGCTTCTATGGGATCTGATAGTATCCCAGGCTGTATTCTGTACCATCTCCAGCAAGAATTAGACTCGCCATTGAGCAACCTATTCAACCACAGCCTAAGTACAGGCTTCATTCCAGCAGGGTGGAAAACTGCCATTGTCATCACTTTGCACAAAGGAGGTGCCATTATTGACCCTGGAAACTATTGCCCCATTAGCTTGACAAGTCTGATCTGTAAGGCCATGGAGTATATTATTATGGACCTCATAATCAAGAACATAGGCAATCTCCAAGCACTTGACCCTACCCAGTTTGGATTTGTCAAGGGCAGATCTTGGGTGTTGAACCTGGTTCACTTTTTTGAGACTGTCACCAAGGCACTTGATGAGGAAAAGTCAGTAAACACAGCTTACCTTGACTTGGCCAAAGCCTTTGACACAATCCCAACCTTGGGCATCATTGAAAAGCAAACACAACTTGATGTAAATCCCTATCTCATTGGGTGGGTGGCCAACTGGCTCACTGATAGGACCAACAAGGTCAAAATAGGTGCTTCCACCTCCGATAGTAGACCTGTCACTAGTGATGTTCCCCAGGGATCTGTCCTGGGACCCCTACTGTTTGGCATCTACTTCTCAGAGATCCAGATAAAGACAAAAAGGCCCATGGGATGACCACATTTGCAGGCGACTGTAAGTTGGGTACTGTCATTGACTCCTCAAATGATATTAGCATACTACAAGAGGGTCTCACAGTAACAAATGACTGCTGCCAAAATCATGGCCTTAAGTTAAACACAAAAAAATGTATTATCATACCATTTGGCAAAAACATGGCCCCTAGTGATTACCACATCAACGGCAACCCCCTAAGCACACAACCTGTCGTGAGAGACCTGGGTACACAGATTGACAACAATCTTACATTCGACCAGCATGTAGCGGCAGTGGTCAGAAAAGCCTTTCACTTGGCTCATCTCAAAAGTAAAGGGATTGCATACAGAAAAAAAGGAGGTTATTACCTCTCTGTACTCCTCCCTCATTAGGCCAGTAATTGAGTACAATGCCCCGTTTGGTACATAGGTTCATAACCATTAGGCCACCCTCACAACCCCTCACACCTGCACCAGCTGGAAAGGCCACATAAATTCCTCACAAAGAGACTCTATGGCCTCCAACACCTATCCTATGTGGATCGGCTCAAATCACTATAACTCTACTCAATATCATACAGATTGCTCAGAGGTGATTGGTGTCTTGCTTACAAGGCAATATCAGACCCTGCTCTTCTAGAGATGCTCCATATGCGTAATTCTAACTCCTCTTGTATCACCCAATCAAAAGGATTAAGTCTAATATGTGACATTAACAAAACCTGCTGGAGAGACAGGTTTGTCTCCCAGAGGCTGCCCCATCTCTGGAATAGACTCCCCATACACATCACACAAAGTACATCCCTGACCCTCTTCAAACGCAACCTTAATGAGTGGATGGGAAACCACAAATTTATCTCAGGGGGTTCCACCTTTGTCCCTCACTGACAGGGGTGACAGGTGCTGATCGAGGTTTCTTTTTCTGGGGATAAACTCTTGGCTAGGCTTGTAAGGGCCACAGGGCCACTAGCCTAGTAATCTCCTATGATCCTATGATCGATATAGCAGTTTGCTTTCATTATTTTTTATGCCATTCTTTCCTTTCAATCTCTATTTCAGTCTCTACTTCATGTATATCAATTCTCTGTGCCTTTGTTTTATTTTCATTTTCCTTCTCTTTCAAACCTTTAGTTTTTCTTCTCATTTTGTTACCACCACCCATCCACATACCTTTATATTTTTCAAATAAAAAATTCTTAGTATTGTCTTTCTTCAGACACTTTTTTAACACCTAAAATAAATTTATTAATGCCAAGAAAACAAATGGATTGATTAAATTCAAACCCCCTTTTCTTTTACATTATAAACTATCCTTTTTTTATTGGATTCAACTTTGTTCCCCACAGTAAGCCTAAAAAGATACCCACTAATTCAGTTTCTATACAGCTTGGAAACACGTACACACCACCTTTAATATGCTAGCTTTCCTAAAATATTAGTGTTTAACATATCCAAAAAAAGGAAGCCAATCTGGTGGTCCTCTGCCATAAACAAACTCTACAACAGAAGAAAAAAACTGTTGCAAAAAAAAGTAAAATCCCATGACTGGAGGAACTCCCTGGTCAACCTCAGTAAGAAGCTGAGATCCCTCATAAAATCCTCCAAAGCTAGTTACGAAAACAAAATTGCCACTGACTCTAAAGACAACCACAAAGCATTCTATAGCTATGTCAAGAATCTAAATGGGAACACTCAGATCTGCTCTGAGTTACAGCACAATGGCACTAAATATACAGAACCAACTGATATTGCCAACATCCTAGCAGATAGGTTCAGTGCTAACTTTACTCCCCTCTCACCCCCTAGAGGGCCAATCCCTATACCGGAAGAATGCAGAGTTCCTATAATCACGGCTGCACAGGTAAAAAACACACTCTCCAAAGCCAAGAACACAGCATCCATGGGACCTGACAATATCCCAGGCTGCGTTCTACATGAACTACAGAATGAACTGGCACCCTACCTAAGTACTATGTTCAATCATAGCTTCACCTCAGGCTTTGTACCCACTGAATGGCGCACTGTGACGGTTATCCCACTCCACAAAGGGGGATCCATGACGGACCCCGGGAACTACCGCCCCATTAGCCTGACGAGCCTGGTCTGCAAGGCCATGGAACATATCATTGTGGAACTCATAAACAAAGACATTGGTAATCTCCAAACTCTGGACCCTACCCAGTTTGGATTTGTAAAAGGCAGATCATGTCTCCTAAACATGATTGACTTCTTTGAAGCAGTCACCAAAGCCATAGATGAGGGTAAAATGGTTCACACAGCTTATCTAGATCTCACCAAGGCTTTCAACACCATCCCCCACTCTGGAATTATAGATAAGCTCACTAAACTAGGTATAAATCCCTATGTCACAAAATGGGTTGCCAACTGGCTCACAGACAGAACCCACACTGTGAAAGTAGCGGATTCCAAATCCGACATCAGACCAGTGACAAGTAGAGTACCACAGAGTTCAGTCCTGGGTCCTCTCCTGTTTGATATCTACTTCTCTGAAGTGCAGGCTAACACAGAAGGTCTTTGGCTAACAAAGTTTGCAGATGACTGCAAACTAGGAGCCATAATCGAAACTCCTAATGATGTGGACAAACTACAAAAGAGCCTCTCTGAGACAGATACCTGGTGTCAAAGCCATGGCCTGAAGCTCAATGCCAAAAAGTGTATTGTCTTCCCCTTTGGTAAAAACTCTGTACCCATGAACTACCACATAGCTGGTAGTCTACTTAATGCTGAAAATGTGATGAGACCTTGGGACACAGGTGGACAGTAGTCTCTCCTTTGATAATCACATTGCCACAGTGGTCAGGAAATCCTTCTACGTGGCTCATCTCATCACAAAAGGATTCTCATCCAGAAAAAAAGAGGTCATTGTTCCCCTCTACTCATCACTCATTAGACCCTTTATAGAGTACAACGCCCCTTTTGGTATGTACCTCACAAGACATCTACAACAACTGGAAAGACCACAGAAATACCTCACAAAAAGGATTACTGGCCTCAAACAAATGCCCTACACAGACCGTCTTAAAAAACTACAGCTTTACTCCATCGCATATCGGCTACTCAGGGGTGATCTCTGCCTAACATACAAAGCTATGTCAAACTCAGAGCTGTTGGACATGCTCCACTTAAAGAAATCCCAATCCCTCCGAGCTACACGCTCTAGGGATCTAAACCTTGTCACCACAATAAACAGAACATGCTGGAGGGATAGATTCCTGTCCCATAGACTTCCCATACTCTGGAACAGACTACCTATCTATGTCAAACAGAGCTCCTCATTAGCACTCTTCAAGAAAAATCTTGATGATTGGATGGGAAATGGGAAATTCACCCCGGGGATCACTTCAGTGGCTCTGCTCGACAGGGGCACAGGAAAATAATTTTCTTAGGTGGCGAAAGCCAGGGTACATTTTTTGGCTAGGCTTGTATGGGCCCTAGGGCCGATAGCCTAGTACCTACCTATGAACCTATGAACCTATACCTTTTCTCTTGGGGACAACTGAACCTTCCACCAATCTGCCAACTTTCATACTTTTTTAAAAAACTTCTCTCCCTTGGTTTATTACTAATTGTTCCCTTTCAGACTTAACCCATAAAATATCAATTTCATTTCTCTGTAAAATAAATTTCTGCCATTCTTACCACATCTCCAAACCCTTTACTTTTTGACGTATTTAGCTGTAATCCTACTGTACCTAAAATTTGTTTAGTTCTATAAATTATTATTTCATCCAATGTTTGTTCTTGGCTCCTAAGGCCAGATCATCTGTGCATGTTAACATTAATGATTTCCTTATCCCTTTCTTAACTTCCCACCTACCATCATCTAACCTTGACCTACATGTTTGTATAACTGTATTCATTACATTCACAGTCACATGCTCAATGAACACCTTGCTTTACCCCCTTTCCCTGTCGTATCTTTTTCCTGCTCATCCATTCACCATCACAGACACACAAGAACTTTCATAAATTGTCCTCACTACCCCCACTTACCTGTTTCAGAACTGACCCTGCTTTTTTATGTTAAGACTTGGTATTTATGTTCCTCCTTCTGCATACCTGTATAATGTGGTTCTGTTTTTTTGTATTTGCATGCACTTTACCTAGGGTTGTGTATTGTCCCGCAAAAGGATATTTTTCACCTTAATACCTGCACCATACTTTGTAAATGTTTCTAATATTGTTAGCATTTATATATCTTGTTTGTATCTGCCTGATGCACTTATCTTTTGTTTTCGACATTATTAAGCTACCTGTTTACTACTGTTTAAATCAGATACTTTTCTTTGCATTCCTTGATTTTCTTTGTATGAATATCTGATATATATCTATAAACCTGACAAATTCTATGAACTTGACTAGAGTGATTTCAGGCTCATAAAGTTTTCCTGCTCAGCTTTTCACTGATACATGACAGCCTTATCTGTGTCGTAACTGTGAAGGGTGAAAAGTACCAAGAAGGGAAAAATGTTAGTGTGTACATTTCATTTCTAATATGCTTTCGCAGCAGAATGAAATTTTGCATGTCCTTCAGCATATCTGTTGATCTGCTTCCTGTCTAATATTAGCAAATGCTGACAGGGTTAGAAAAGTATTAAGAGCTGTTCTGAGTAAAAAGTTCTATCATGGAATTCAGAACTCATGCCTAATATAGAATGTCATAAACAAGTTGTGAGGAGATCTTAGCGAAATTAATGCTGTAGCGTTCATTTCTGATTGGCCAGTGACAGAATAATATTGCTTTTAATTAAATAAAATATAAAATACTATGATTCTTGTAGCTCATGTAGACAGGATCTTCAATTAGAGGTCTCCCACATACGTGCAATAACATTCTCTGCTGAGCTGTCTCATTTGAAAATGGTTTGATACCTTAACGTAACTTCCCTGTTTGCATGTGTAAATTAATTGCTCCTAGAGAGTCCCTTCAGCCTAGTAAAAATTGTCAGTGTGGACTTATTTCATTTCCTGTGGGAATCCTAAATTTTTATATTTCATACTGTATATTTAGTCTGGGGTCATACTGACTGTTTGGCATGTCTAACACATCTTGAGACTTGTCATCTGTCCTTGCTATTGATTCATTTAAATAATACATTTTCTGCTATGTGTGAGGGTAAAGTCCCTTAAAAATAGTTTTCTTTTGTAGTTCCTCTTCTTTTCTTAGCAGTAGAAATATAATCGTGACTATTAAAATAATAAAACCAACTTTTCTCATTTGGAAAAACTTATTTTTAATAACTAAGATTATTTTTGACATTACTTTATAACTGATACATGTGGAACTTAAAAGAAGAGAAAATCTCTGCCCTTTACCACAGTCAAGATAGACACTGACAGTGTGCATGCATGGTGCACTCATTAAGCAATAACCCACTCCTGGATGTGGGTAATGCTGGATTTACCCACGGTTGGTGTGGTTTGGTCACAAGGGCGAAGCCAGAGTGGCCAAACAAAGACAACCGTGGGTAAATCCAGCATTACCCACACCCAGAAAGGGGTTATTGCTATTATACAATGACATTATTTAAGAAAAAAATACTTACTTTTCTTAAATAATGGCATTGTATAATGCCTCCTTGCTGCCCTTTCGCAACTGTCCAGTATTCTGAGGCAGTTCTGATGTACTGCGCATACTTATGGTTACGCAGTACATCAGAACTGTGTGTGTGGAAGCAATGGAGAAAGGAAGATCTCCATTACTTTTAAAAACTTGTCTCGCTATGTTAAATGAGTTTAACATAGAGAGATATCTTTAAAAAAAAAGCAACAGAGATTTTCCTTTCTCCGTTGCTTTTTTTAAAGCTGTTTCACTATGTTAAACAAGTTTGACATAGCGAGACAGCTTTAAAAAAAGCAACGGAGAAAGGAAAATCTCCGTTGCCTTTTTTTAAAGATATCTTGCTATGTTAAATTCATTTAACATAGCGAGATAACAGCAACAGAGCTTCCGTTCTCCGTTGCTGTCAAAAAAAAAAGACTTATACTAATGGAAAAAGTCTGGACGACTGGACCTTTTTCAATTAGCATAAGTCTTTGATTTACAATGTGCCCGCTGACCAATCAGTGTGCACGTTTTGGAATATTATTGGGGGGGTCATTGTATAATTGGGGATATCACACAGATGTCCACAGTTTTTTACAGGCATACAATTAGAATACGCTGATCAAGACAGGCTCATCCAAAATGAGTCTACTCTGCTCATTAGAAAGCTTTACTATTTAATGCATAGAATTAGCCTGGAAAGACATTAACTACTGAATGAATTATGGGGAGTCTCTGACCCAGAGACTCCCCATACTCTGGAATAGACTGCCCATACATGTCAAGCAGAGCGCCTCATTGGCCCTCTTCAAAAGGAACCTTGATGAATGGATGGGAGATAGGAAATTCACCCTGGGGATCATGTCAGTCGCCCTGCTAGACAGGGGCCCAGAGAAGTAAATATTGTGGGAAGAAATATCCAGGGAATTGTTATGGCTAGGCTTGCATAGGCCCTAGGGTCGATAGCCTAGCACCAACCTATGAACCTATGAACCTATAAAATCTTTGCTTTGAAGTCAGTTCAGCATTCCCACTAAAACACAGAATTGATAAATTATTAATTACTGACAACCTTTAATTCTGCATTCTTGCGTCACAATGCACCACTTGCCTGTGGCTGTATCACGTTCATACTCCACACCAATCAGGAGTATATAAAGCATTCCTATGGAGATAAACACTGCCATAGCTATTGCAAGTTCCTTAGTGAAAGCTAGTTCAGATGGCATGCTTAACCACATATTAAAGTTGCAGGAAGACCTTCCACAGCTCTGTTTTTAATGTAAAATAGATTTGGATGGGAAATCAATTAGGGAAAGTGCTGAGCCAGCTGTGGGGTCTTTTGATCCCTGTGTTTCCTTCCTCTAGACAATGGACAACAATTCCATTTGCCAAAGCAGAAGTAGAGAGATAAAGTCCTGACTAAAGCCCAGCCGACCCTGGTTCAATTAGTGGCTCAGGTGACAGGAGAAGTGTCAGGGGAAGGATAGGCATGTCCATCCTGGGGGAGGGGTGCAGTTATATGGGTGCTCCTTGCTCCCTGGTGGAGGCTTGGGGACATTGTGTTAGGGTGGTGGGCCTGGCTGATCTGCCACAGAGGCGGGGTAATACATGGTATGCTTCCATTGCACACCTGTCCTTTGAATGCAACACAAAGGCCACAATGGGATGGTAATGGGGGTAGGTCTAAAGTAAACACCCCCCAGGGCTGATGGTAGGGACTAAGATCCTCAGGATGCACTTAGGTTCCATGACCAGCTGCAGCTATATTAGAGTTAGTCCAGCGGGCACAGAGAAGCTGGCATGCCCAGCAAGGAAATGGGGCACTGGGAAGGAAGGCCATAGGATGTGTGTGTGTGTGTGTGTGTGTGTGTGTGTGTGTGTGTGTGTGTGTGTGTGTGTGTGTGTGTGTGTGTGTGTGTGTGTGTATATATATATATATATATATATATATATATATATATATATTTTTTTTTTTTTTTTTTCTTAGTTGAGCAGAAACTAGAATGCTTTCAAAATTTTATACAACTTTTGAATAACTTGTTATGCCCTTAATTTAAGATAACATGGATAAACAAAACACAATACTGTAGACCTGCATTGTTCTCCACCTTCTCTGACACTTTTATTTCTTGTTACTATGAGATCGAGCAGTTTATGCAGGATATGTCGAGAAGCCAGCAATGATTATGTTTTGTGATGTAAGTTAATTAATGGCTTTGGTCAGTTCATTCATACCTCCTTTCACTTTTAGTTGATGCATTTCTGTCAAATGGGAAAGGTGCTTTAACTTTCATATTTGAAAGGGTTCATTCAATTAAAGAAAAATGCTTTCAATAATATTATGCAAATAATGACAGAAATGAAAATATCTAGTTTAGCAATATGCTTTTAACTTTAATCTATCTTAAGTGAGACTGCTAGTACTGACCCATATTTGATGATAAACTCATAGCAGCTAGCTTTTTGATATGATAATTCCCTTTCTTCATTTGTGGAAGTAATCTCATTATGTTCCATTTTAATAACTGCACCATCTGGATATGGAGAAAACACTGAAGATGGTATTTAGTAGTCAATCCACTTTACTTGCTGTCACTCTGCATGTTTTCTCTGAACCTTTTCTGTTTTTCTGACATCTAGACTGATATTGTTACATTTAATGCATCTTTTTTAATATAGACATTATTATAGTTTTGCATATTTATTATCACTGAGATGTGAAGAATATCTTGCATTATGACTGAGATTCAAATGTAGGCACTGTTCTTTTTAGTTGTTTTTTTGGGAAGTGAATAAAATTTGTTATATACACAAGTCTAATTCTGAAGTGGTGATTAAATAGTTTTCTCTGTGTCACACAATACCTAGTAGGAGGTTATAGGAATAAAATCTAATTCCGAGAGAAGCGAGAAATGTGTAATTTGTCACTGTGACATTTAGGCTCTATGCAGTAAGTGATAATTATCAGTGATACAAAAAAATTGCATAAGGTAATATATTACATTATTGTGTAGACTTTGAAAATGTCATTACAGTGCCATGTGTTTAATAATGCTACCAGATCTAATGTGTTTAATAATGTTACCAAACCTATTGCATTATTTAACCTTTTCCTTTAACTGAAGCTCTCCTTTGTCCATTCTGAATCTTGGGTAATTGTAAAATGATTGCTGTTTGTACTTTTGACCCAATTCAGGAGATGCTTGTGTTCGAATGTAAAGTTTGCACAAAATATAGTTCTTAAGTAGATGCTAAACACCACGTGTCTTACACCGCAGACTGACTTACTTTCTTGCTAGATGCATGAAGAGGTTAGGTGGAAAGTAGTTGAAAGCTGTGCAGAAAAATATATGTGAAAGCTGACAGTGAAACGGTGAGTAATAAATACAGTCACATTATTATGTCATTGTTGCTGAAATGTATATGTTGCATATACTTAATTGTCCTCTGGTTTATAAAATTAATGAATAAAATTATTTGCTCTACTTTCAACCTAAAGCTTTATTTTTGTGTGACAATGGTTAATATAGTATCTTATAGGATGATAGGATCATAGGAAGTTACTAGGTAATTGGCCCTGAGGCCCTTACAAGCCTAGCCAAAAATTTAGCCCATGTTCCGACAAGTCAGCACCCAATGCTCCTGTCCAACAGGGACACAGGTAGAATCCCAGATGCATATTTTCTGTTCCTCATCCAGTTATTCAGGTTACACTTAAAAGGGGTTAATGAGGTACTCTGCTTGATGTGGACAAGAAGTCTACTCCACAGAAGGGGGTCTCTCTCAGATACAAATCTATCCCACCCGCTATCTTGCTATAGTAATGGTTTTATCTTACAAGCCTTGTAGCACAGCTCATAGGTGACAAGGAACTTAGAAACAATTCACTTCACCAGTTAAACAAAGAAATAAACAAATGATGCAGTTTATATTGTGTCTGCATTAAAAGCCTGGTATAGACATCCAATGCCACCACCTAATAAATATGACAGGAAAAGATTAGCCAATAAAATCCATAGAAACCAAGTTCGGATGCAAGGTAAGGAAGCCAAAATACACTCTGTTAAGCTGTAATAGCACACTTTATTAACCAGCACACCACACGATCACAATGCAGAATCACAGTTTACCTAGGTTTCATCCACCATACAAGACTTCTTCAGAACAACTGATTGTTAAAAAACCACCCTTTTATATCTTAATAAATTAGTATTTTCCCACACCAATAATTAATTCATTACCTAATAACTTTAAAAAGATAATTAATAATTGTTTAAAACATAAATAATTCATAAAATACATGGATGGATTTATTAGCATAAGTTATGTTCAATTATTCCTCAAGCTATAAAATGTTTCAATTTTAAAGTAAGCCAAGATTTTGGTTAGTATTTTTGATACAGTAATTTATATGAAGGTCGAACTTTAGTTTATTATCAATTATGACCCCTAGTAGTTGGAAATGGGATTCAAAATTGATGGTGGTGATGTTTAACGAGGTGGTAGTAAAGGTTGAGGTGTTATAAAGGGGCAGTGAATACCACACAACGTGGCTGGGCTAATATATGCCTTCGGGCAGATAGCCCAGTACCAACCTATGAACCTATGAGAGAGTGATTTAGGCAGACGTAGAAGTTGTTTAGTTTTCTTAGCATTGAGTTTTAGCTGATTATTGGTTAGCCAGGTCTCAATATTTGTGAAAGTTTGCCGGGTTTTGGAAAGCAGGTCTGAAAAATGATCAGAGGAGGTGATGACTATAGACTCATCTGCATATTGGATGAGTGCTGAGTTGGGGAAGGATTTATGAAGATTGTTAGTAAAACTGTTGACTAGAAGAGGTCCTAAGATGGAGCCTTGGGGCACACCTGGGCTGAGTGGCAGAGGAAGGGACAGTATAGAAAACCATCTAACAGACTGTTGCCTATTGGACAGGTAGCTGCTGAACCAAGAGGTAGTGGATGGGGACATATTAAGTTCTGTTAGTTTAGATATGAGCAAAGGATGAGACTGTATTGAATGCCTTGGATAAGTCCATGAATAGACATGGCACTAGTTTGTAATTGTCTCTGGATTGCACACCTGAATTGGTAAAAGTAATATGAGCAGTAGAACAACTATGGTTTGGTTGAAAACCATGCTGAGTTGGTGTTAAAAGGTTTTCTAGTAATAGGTGGTGTAGTAATTGTGCATGGATGCAATTTTCCATGATTTTTGAGAGTGGAGAGAGAATAGCTATAGTTTTAAAATTGGTAATTTCTGTAGATTTTCCTCCCTTCTGGATGGGGATAGTATAGAATTTTTTTCCAGATGGCTGGAACTGTAGATTCAGACAGTGATTTATCAGAATAGATATGGGGTATGCAATGGAATAGGCAGCTATTTTTAGGAAGTATGGCGGCAAGTTGTCAGCAGAAGGAGAGCATGGCTTTAGGTTCTGAAGAAGTTTTTTGATATAGGCAGTTGATACAGGATGAAGAGAAAAAGTGTTTTTTTTTGGGGGGGGGCTGGGGTGTTTTTCAGAGTGAGGGCTAGATGAATCAGAAGCAAGGGTGGAGTTAGGAAGAGATCTAGAGCCAGAAGCCTAGAAGGCAGAAATTTACTGATGGTTCGATGAAAAAGGAATTGAACTGGTTGTCTTTTTCTATGGGAGACAGGTTAGGATCAGGGTTTGGAGATGGCAGGTTACCTGGCTGTAAAATGTGGTTAATTGACATCCAGAAGTCCCTGGGGGTTTTATTGTGATTAGAGGTGGATTGTGAGTAGAAGTTTCTTTTATCAGATTCTATCATTTTTTTAGTTTTGTTTCTGTTTTCTAAGTTCTTTATATTTTTGTAAGTCTGAAGAAGGTTTTGATTTAGTCCATTTTTTCCACATTAGATCTCTGACATGGATAGAGGAATGAGTGGTATTGGTAAGTAAAGAGGAAATTTGAGATTTTACTCATGTTGTTCGAAGAGGGGGTGAGAGTGTTGAGAATATTTAAGAAAGTTGAACTGAAGTGTAGGACAGCATTTTTAAGAGGCAGTGAAAAAAGTGAAAACCAGTTAATAGAGGATAGGAGGCTATTTAAGTATTCTGGGTTGAAGTTGGTCAGTTTATGGAAAGCTTTATATTTGTGAGTAGTAGCAGTAGGGAGTTGTATCTAAGTACTCGGATAGGTGCATGGTCAGTAAGAGAGTCAACTAGAGATTCAGGTTTGTGGTATTTATTTGGATGAGATTCTAGTATCCAGTTGATAACTGAGTGCGAGTTTGAAGGTTTATTTAGGTGGGTTGTAGTTGAGATGACCTGTGTAAAGCCATAAAGGTTTATGTAGAAAAGCAAAAAATAAGTGGTAATGGTAAGCTGTGCTCCCAAAAAACAGTCAAATATCATGTAAAAACAACCAAAGGAAGCAACAGGCCACGGCTGTAGAAAAATAAAAGCAATTTATTCCACACAAGACAAAGGTGAGCGCTTTTGTGGACTAAGCCACTTCATCAGGCAATAAAAAACAGAACGAAGCCCCCATTTTATACCATTTCAGAACAACTCAATTGATAAAATCCCCACCTTCATTTAAAGGCACACAACATAAAAATTACCACTCTCAACAGATTCACCGTGTCACCTGAAAAAAGCTTAAAGTCAAATTGCACTTAAAATAAAATTCATAGCATAGAGATGTACAAATAGGGACATATAAATATATAGGACTAAACATATGTAAGTACAACAACTCAAGCAAATTCCTGCCTAACAAAATAGGCTTAATATTTATTTTATCATTCAGTACTGAATACCCTGTACTAGCCCTAAGTCTCAAAATCCATTCAAGTTCTTTGGTCTCAACTCGATTAAGTCACAGATAGAAAGGAGAGTCAGGTCACTGTGAATGAAAAAAAAATTTTGGATACATTCCTACATGAAAAAATGTCCTGTTTTAAAAAATGGAAATGTGTAGAGCATCCAAGCCTAATTTTTGCACACGTATTTGGACAGGATGGGGTATACTTGTCAAGAACAGAGAAGATAATTTTTGTAGCAGATATTTTGCAGTATTTGACAAACACAAGGCAGGATTTTTGCCAGGTCGAAAATTTAACAGTTCACAGATAGCAACATCTGATGCATCTCAGATGGATGTTAATGCTAGGAGTATTAATAATAATTTTTTATTAGAAAATGTATTCAATCTCCATATGATTTATGTTGTTATTATTTGTGAAACATGGTTAAAGAACAGTGACTGCAAACCAGTTCTGTCAGGGTATAAAATGTTTTACTGTAACAAACATTCAAACAAAAAATCAGGTGGAGGTGTTATGACAGGGATTAAAGATTATAGGTTGGTACTAGGCTATCAGCCCTAGAGCCTATACAAGCCTAGCCAAACAATTCCCCAGATATTTCTTCCCACAATATTTACTTCCCTGGACCCCTGACTAGCAGGGCAACTGACGTGATCCCTGGGTGAACTTCCTATCTCCCATCCAATCGATTGTTATCAGATCTGTGATTATTACATGTTCAGTGATAACACCAATATTGTAGATTGTCTAAATGTGACAATAAAGATAACCCAGGAACAAATAACAGTTGCTGGATTGTATAGACTACCAAAGTCAAGTGCTGATGACCTAGAGGAATTCTTACATTTCTTACAGGAAACAATGCAGGGAAGAATATTATACCATGATCTCCTCTAAACACACACTGATTGGCGGCCGTTGCGTCTGCGAGGATTATACTGAAAAAGGTCCGTCACCCGACTTTTTCCATTAGTATAACTCCAGTAAACAAAACACTGTCTCGCTATGTTAAATGGGTTTAACATTAAAGCGAACTAAAAAATAATAAAAGAACGGAGTGGTATTTGTTTTATTTTACCATATCCGCCATGTTAAACCCATTTCCCATTAGCGAGATAGCAGTTTTGAAAGCAACGAGCAAACGCCTCCATTTTAGTGCTATGTGCTAAATAAATGAGCGATATGAGAAAATGTTAAAATAGCAACGGTTTTAAAACTTAAATATTTATAAACTGTCATATATTTGAGACGCCTGTCTCTTTTGCTGCTAAATCCAACGCAGATGTTGCACGCAGGCGATGTACTTGCCAGGCTGCGACCGGATGCCAGACATCGCGGGAAGGGCACATCACAGGCGGTATACTATGCCATTATAAGATTATGTTTCTTTTCTTAAAAAGTAATAGTTTAATTATAATACAATAGAATATATTTTCTTTAATAAATTATTTAACCCGCGGTGAGTTTGACTTTTGGCCTCGACCAAAACCACGCGGGAAATTGAATATTAACTATAATAGTGGCTGGATACTTAAATTTACCAGAAACAGACTGCAATAATATTGATTCAACAATATCAGTAAGAAAATTATGTAGAACGTATGTTGAGGAACAACAATTGCATTAGACTGTAAAAAACTTACCAGGGAACAAAACATTCTAAACATTCCTGGGGATTCAATAAACTCTGTGTAGGTTTCATGCGAAGCCTACCAGAGTTTACATGTTTGCGCAGTTAGCAGCAGCGCTAGTTACATATTCATGACGTACACTGTATTTAAATGCAAACAAACATAGTTTTGTCGCAATCAACAGTTTGCCAGCCAGGAAAACATGTAAAGCAACACTGACAGCAGCAGACATGCAGACCTGTTTACCTATAGGTAAACTAGGTCTGCGGGATGGATGGATAATATAGCAATGTATATGGTCCAAGCACATTACAGGACAGTGTATATAGTGCAGAGTATTGTGGAATCCCATTTCAGGCATTCTTTACAAAACTTGTGTAAATGATCCATAACAGTACATGAATAACAGTCAAGGGAACTGTGTGTATTGAATAGGGACACACAGATGAATTGTAAGAATGAACGCAGGAAAAGAGGACAGGTGAAACATTGTAATGTACACAAGAGGAGGGCATGTAAATGGAAGACAGTTGTAGCAGGTACACTAATCTCATATCGACATAGTACAGTACGGATTGCACAGTGTAAATGTATATGAAGTGACAGCAATGGAGAAGAAGCCTTTGTGAAATTAACATCCTGACATGTATAATGCAGAAATTATCTGTCAGGGATGTTATCTATGATAGGGGCTAGCTGCATGTTGTGAAGTTGTGCAAAATGAGTTGTCTAAATATGACTGCAATGTCAGCAGACATCTCCAGCAAGTGGGACACATAGTTACAGACTCATGGAAAACAGTAGACTGAAGCATGTACAATCATGGACAGTATGAGAATAATACCACCAGTAATCCCATTGTCTCTTATATAACATATGTGATTGTAAGTGATCATAGACATTTTTGCACTTACACACTTGTACAACTATTATGAGATGTCAGCAATTTATGAGGGTAATCAAGCTCACCATCATGACACTGTAACATCTGCTGAAGGTGTTAACTGGGGCACTGCTATATATATATGTGTCATTATGAACATTCCAGGCTAGTTGACAGGTGTACGTGGCATATATATTTATTTTATTTATTTATTTGACATTTGTTCACTGGGTTAGTCTGCCTGAGCTTGCACACATTTTCAGCGGAGGCCTGGGGAGAAAAGCTCCAAAGATCAAAAATGATATGAGTAATAATAATAATAATAACAATAATAATAAATTCTCAGTTACAAATTTTACAAATGATAAGATGCACAGTACTGTTTTGAGAAGAATTAACAAGAGAGGAACTTAGAACATAATTAAAGAAGAACTCTGTAAGTAGGGCAGAAACAAATTAGAAGTGCGTAAAGAGGTGGTTAGTAAGAACAAGGAGAGAAGAGGGAGAGGAAATATGTCGAGGATCAAGCGTTAGCTAATATGCTGTGAGGTAAACATGAAAAGAGAGAAGTAAGAAGTATAAAATGGTATAGGGGTAAAGGGTGGTAGGGGTATGCTGAGAAGTAGATAGTAAAAGTAGTACAAAGTGGAGTATTGGAGTAGTTAGTGGGTAATGAGGAGAGGAATAGGTGGAAAGTGAGGGGGGGGTTAGAAGAGAGGGAGGAGAAACTTAAGGGAAAATTACATGGGGCGATTGCAGTTACTTTTCCAGGCAGTAGTTAGGTGATTTTTGAGGACTGTCTTGAAAAACATGTGCATAGGTGATATGTCTAAGGGACATAGGAAGGTTATTCCATGCTAGTGCTGGAAGGTAGCTGTAAAGTTTTGTCCAAGTAATTTTTTAGGTTTGTAAACTTGTAATAGTCCTAGGTCAGAACTTCTAAGGAAGCATAATGGGTTATAGATGGAGATGAGAGATAATATGCTGGGGCAGGAGAATGGTTTGTTTAGGATAGAGTGGATGATAAGTAGTTGAGTTAGTAAGAGGTGGCTGGGAAATTCTAGCCAATTAAGTGTTTTAAGACCAAGACAGTGGTGAGATTTAGGTGGCATGTTAGCTGTAAGTCTATCAACATTATTATATGTGGTTTCCAGTTTAGACAGCAGAGATGAGTGTAGGTTAGTAAGGATTTGAGAGCAGTAGAAGAGGTTAGGTAGGAGAAAAGCCTGGGAAAGTGACATTCTGGAGGCTGGAGTAAGGAACCTTTGGTGTCTACAGAGTAGGCCAAGTTTTTGGTGGGTTTTCTTTATAGAATGGTATACGTGGAAGTTGAATTTAAGTTGGTTGTCAATGAATACTCCTAGGAGCTTTTTGTGGGAATCAGGTGAAATACTAGTGTTATTGAGTGAAGAGATTGGGAACGAGGATTTGAGATGGTTAAGATATTTAGGTAGAAATATGAGAAGTTTTGTCTTTTGGGGTTCTGTATCAGTTGGTTGCCAAGATTCAGCTAGATTAAATGAGGTTTGAGTGAATGTGTACAGGTCAGAAGGATTGACAGCAATGGCGATAATAGTGGAGTCATCAGCATACTGTATAAGGGAAGACTAAGGGCAGGATGTGTGTAACTGGTTAGTAAAGATGTTAAAGAGAAGAGGGCCAAGGATAGAGCCTTGTGGGACAGCCATTTTTATGAGGAGAAAAGGTGATAGACTAGTGAGCCATCTGACTGATTGCTGTCTGTTAGAGCGGTAGCTTGCAAACCAATAGATAGCAGTAGGGGAGAGATTGAGTTGGGCCAATTTAGCAAGTAGGATAGGGTGGGAGACAGTGTTAAAGGCTTTTGAGAGATCTAGGAATAGGCACGACACTGGCTTATTATTGTCTCTGGCTAGGGAGATGGAGTTAGTAAAGGTGATGAGAGCTGTTGTAGTGCTGTGATGGGGACGAAAGCCTTGCTGGGTAGGGGTGATGAGATTTTCTTGAGTGAGATAAGACATAAGTTGTTTATGCACACAGTGCTCAAGAATTGTGGAGATGGGAGAGAGTATGGCAATGGGGCAATAGTTTGAAAAGTCAACAGAGTTACCCCTTTTGTGAACAGGTACAGTGTGAAATTTCTTCCAAAGAGTTGGGACAGTAAATTCCGAGACTGAGTGATTGATGAGGATGGAAACTGGATATGTTAGGGAGCTGGCTGCAGCCTTAAGTAAGACAGAGGACAGGTTATCAGCAGAAGGGAAACACACTTTAATTTTAAGTAGGAGGTTTTTAATATAGCAGGTAGGGATATTATTTAATGAGAAAGGGCAGTGTTGAGGTAGGGGGATCGTGGGACGAGAATGATTTGTTGGGTTAGAGGATGGCATAAGCTTACTAATGGTGTCAATGAAGTAAGTGTTGAAGGTGTTTGCAGTTTCTTGGGGAGTGTTATTTGGGCAGGGGTTGTGTGTAGAAGTGTTTCCAGGGTGGAGAATTTGGTTGACAGAATTCCCAAAATTTTTTTGGGGGGGGGTTCTTGATTGTGTTGACAAGGAACTATGGTAGAAGTTTTTCTTGTCAATGTGAATGTTTTCTTGGCCAGGTTGTGAAGTTCCCTATATTTGTTGTAGTAAGTGAGAGATTTTGTTTTTATCCATTGTTTTCATGCAGAGTTTCCATTGTGGATAATAGCACGATTAGACTGGATGAGCCAGGGTGAGTAGCGAGATTTGACTCTAACTATTCTGGAGGGTGCTAAAGAGTTTAAGATGTTAAAGGAGATAGTGTTGAATTGGAGAATGGCTTTGTCTAAGGGGAGGTGGAAGAGAAAGGACCAGTCAATAGAGGAGAGACGGTTATTAAGAGTTTCTGGATTGTAGTTGGTTAGATTATAGCATTCTTTAAATGTGTGAGGTCTGGGTAGGTAAGAGGAGGACCTTAGAACTTGTATAAGGGAGTGATTGCTAATAGAGTCTGGAAGGAATTCTGGGTGCTGATAGAGGTTAGGATTAGAGACTAGAATCCAGTCAATGATGGAGCTAGAGTTTGTAGGTTTGTGGATAAAAGTAGAAGTGATAAGCTGGGTGAAACCATGAAGATGAATGCTGGTGGTTGAGGAGTTTGAGGAAACAGCAAGCCAGTTAATATTAACATCTCTAAGAATGATATATGGCACAATCCACACTGTCACAAATGTAACCCATGCCGTCAGTGTTGTCAAACAGCTATGTATGTACTGTGTGCATCACTTATTAAACACTCTACAACAAGACTAATCAGACCAAATTACCATCCTCTGTCACCATAGCCTGAGAACTAGCTTGGTTGCAGCAGACTAAAAACAACAGCAGTAATCCTCTTGCACAGAGGTGGGCCATTAACCAACCCTGGGAAATATGGACCTATAAGTCTAACCAGTCTCATCTGCAAAGCTATGAAAAGAGTCATCATGTACCATATCAACAAGGACTTAGGTGACCTTTAAACTCTAGACCCACCCCCATTTGGCTTCATTAAGCATAGATCATGCTTATTAGACATAGTAAATTTCATTGACAAAGCCACCAAAGCTCTAGATAAAGGTAAAACAGTGCATACCATCTATGCTGATCTGTCCGATTATTTTGATACATGTCCTCACTCAGGTATCATTGAGAAACTCTCCCAGCAGGAGATTAACCCTAACGACAGTAGATGGTTAGCCAATTGGCTTACTACAGAACACATACTGTGAAAGTTGGTGAATCAACCTCTACCAGTAGAGCCATCACCAGTGACATGCCATAAGGATCTGTACTGGGCCCTTTACTGTTTGGAATCTATTTATTGGAAGTCCAGGTTAAATTATACTGCCTTTGGTTTACAACATTTGTTGATGATTGCATACTGGGTGCAACAATTGAGTCCACCGATGATGTTTACATCCTACAGGAGGGGCTAATACAGACAGATAATTGGTGCCAAACCCATATGGTTTACAAATAAACACAAAAATGTGTCATTATAGTTGCCTTCTGAAAGTGGAATTCCCCACTAATTACAGCATTGACAACACCTCCCCTAAAGTCAAACCCAGTAGTGCAAGACAAGGGAACACAGGTAGATAGCAATCTGAACTTCAACCACCAAGTTTCCACAGTTGTAAGTAAAGCCTTCAATGTTGTGCACCTGATAAGTCAGGCCATCATATCCAGGTGTGAGGATGTTATAACACCACTGTACTCAAACCTCATCAGAACACTAATAGAATACAATGCTCCTGTTTGCATGGACCACACCAGGTACCTACAGCAGCTGGAGAGACCACAGGGATTTCTCAACAAGAAAATACAGGGCCTACAAGCCATACCATGATGTATGTGGATAGACAGGAAGCCTTATCACTGTACCCTATATCATAGAGAATGAAGTGACCTGTGCATGGTCTACAGGTCAGTCTCTGACTCTGCCCTGAAGGAAATGCTTCACATCTGCAAATATAATGTCACAAGAGTCACTCGCTCTAGGGATCTTAACCTATCCTGTGACATTAACAGAACAAGCTTGAGACACAAATATAGCTGATGACATCAGCAAAGTCTGTTGACAGGAAGATGGTAATAGCAGTGTCCAATATGCTTGTGTAAAATGCTCCCTCTAATGCCAAGCAAATGCACAAACACACACAAACACACACCAGTTGGCTGTAGTGAGAACAGAACCACTACCTATCTAACTACACCAACTAGAGACCTCAGTATTTAGCACAAGCACCGCAGCACAACTCTGGCTTGGAGAGTGTCAGACAATACTTTGTAAGTGATGACATCAGCACAGTCTGTTGACAGAAAGATGGTAATAGCACTGTCTGACATGCTGGTATAAAATGTTCTCCGTAAAGTAAAGCAAATGTACAAACACAATCACACATACCAGTTGACTTCAGTGAGAATGAAACCCCTACCTATCTAAGTACATGGACTAGAGAACTCAGTACTTTAAGCAAGTTCCACAGCACAAGTCCAATTTATAGTGAATGATGTCAGCAGTGGATGTTGGAGAGATGATGTTGGAAGGCCTGCATAAAATGGATGTATAGGTATGTGCAACTGTCAAAATATTGCTGCTTCTTGGGTTTGGAGTGGTAATTGCAGGATACTCAATTATGCTGTTATGACTAGAGAGACATACACATGCATGCATGTGCGTACACACACACACACACACACACACACACACACACACACACACACACACACACACACACACACACACACCAGTTGACTGCGGTGAGATTAGAACCCCTACCTATCTACATACATGCACTAGAAAACTCAGTACTTTATGCAAGCACCATGGCACAAGTCTGATTTTTACAAGGCTGCAGGCCAATTTGTAGTAGATGACATCAGCAGTGGATACTGGAGAAAAGATGCTAGGAGCCCTGCATGAAATGGATAACAAGCCATGTCCAATTGTCAGGATATTAAAGATCTGCATGTTACCAGATTGATGAGTGTGCAATGTGTAGTATTTGGTGTTGTGTTATCAATGTATAGGTAAAATTTAAGAGACAGCTTTACAAACTATGTGCAAAGAGGTGGCCACATTACTACAATTATTGGAAAATCTGAATGTGTACTGTCATTATAAAGATGTGCATGGTATATAAGACAGCATTTGTTATATATTTCTGTAGTATAGTTGATATATTTGTGAACAAGTACTGACAGACCAAGGTTGCACTGCATGGGGGAGGTAACAGATGGCTGCACTATAAATATTTGTTGTTTTCTTAGTACCTTCCTTTTTTGTTTTTGTTTTTAAATGTACTTACCTGGGATGAAGACTAAGTGGACAGTAAACAAAATTAACACATGTCCACTTTGCATAGTGTACCGCAGAGCAGTGGGATTGTGTGGTATATGGCAAAGTGCTTGCGCATGCCAGATACACATTTATACTGCTTTCCCTGTTTGCACATAGTTAAGTGGTGAGCAAAAGTGATCCTCATTGATAACAGCATAAGAGTTCTCAGTACTGAGTGTATGAAACACACCTGTTGCTTAGCTGACTCTGTGGCAGCAGTACATGCATTGACATGTTTCTTTTGGAGCCCAGATGATATAGTGTTCGAATCCAGGTGTATGTCATAGTTCAGCTACCCAATTTGTTAGCCTTCTCTAAGCCCAATAACCTCACTCACATTAGCCTAACCCCATTGTGCTTTGCAAGTTTAAAATGCAACCCTACCATTCCACACCATCTTTGAAATCCCTAGCTTGTAGTGGTCACCCATGCATTTTACTGCTGATGTGTGAGCACTTGCTATCTAGGAATTTTTGTGTTAACACCCATCTGAATAATCTGTAGGTATTATACATTAACCTTATTTATAAACTAGCTTTTTAGAATGCAATTTTTTTACTTGATGACTTTTTAAACTTGCCAAGATTTTAAGTTAATCTACTAGCCATACTGTGAATGTTAGCACAGCTAATTTCTTGTAATTTGAGGAGTCACTTAAGAGTTTAAACTGATTTACAAGGCATATGTGGTTGTTTTGCCCAGTACCACATTTTCTACATAATATATGTAACTAGTCTGTGATTGTTCCACTGTTATATTGCTCATAGTCTCAAGCTTAAATGCGAGGCATTGTACTATCTTGTAAAACCCTCTCTTGAAAAACATTGAATGCCTCTGCTCTCACGTTGAATTCATTAAGCTTATGTTTTGAAAATATCACTTCTGCTCACACACTGAATTCATTACGTTTGTGTTTTTTTGAAAATATTGCTTACTTAGACAGTCTTAAGAATACCTTTGCTTAATCTCTTTGATAAATATTAATGTTGGGTTTTTACGAAACGTAATATACTCCTGCCTATATACTTTTTAACTGTGTCTCCTCCATCCAAACTGTATTTCCTCCCCTTCCATTGCTTTAAACTTATTTTTCTTACTCAATACAGGTCTAAATTTAACACTGCTATTTTTCACTTCTCATTGTTTCTCCTATGTTTTATTTGTTTCATTTAAGTCCCTGCTTACTCAAAATTGACCTAATCTCCCCTGTATCTCCCTCTTCATAGGTCTCACCTATCTGCAAACCTCCTGACAGTGTAAAAGGAATTGCAGTTCTAAACTAGAAGCCCCGTGGCACTTTGCTAAAACCTACTGCTGCTTTATAAGTTAATTGTATGTTTTTTTGACCTACATTCAACTATGTGTTCTTACACAACCACAGCACATCACCGGGATGCCTCTGGTATCCCTCACCAACACCACCATTTCCTGTCATTCTATATCTTCTCCAGCTGGCATATTATGTTAACTATATGTAATAAATTGCTCACTTAGTGCTCTGAAAGCTGCCAATTTATCAAATTTCAGTCCTTCGCCCAGCAACCACTGAAGTGTTTTATTTTTATTTATTTTAAATAGTTACAGGCTATCTTCTTAATTTTACAAGAATTTTTAAGTACACAGCTTGAACTATTGATTGTTTTTTTCTCTTGCTGCGAACAGAATCCAGGTTCAACCCACTCTGTTCACCCTCACTACCTCAGGCTCACTCCGGCTCCTTACCCTACTGCCATTCTCACCCAACCCCATTTCAATTACATTTATAATCAACAAAACACCTCTCCTTTCCACACACTAGCCAATCAAATGCACAAACATATTTTACACCTACCCACACCCCCTTCCGCTTCTCTACATTACACACACCTTCTATCTATTCTCTTATACTCCTCTATTGCTTATCCTTTTATCTTACCATCATGCTCTCTAAAGCCACCCTCATCTCATACATTGCAAAATGTTCCACCGTACTCACTCCACATTACTCCTAATATCCATTACTCTAATACTAACATTACTCATACATACCACATTACTGACAAATACCCTATCCCCATAACCTACACATCTACTACATCTACATCCAGAACAACAAACACACTGCAACAAAACAGCTACTCAAACATATCACCAAGCTTATTTGAAGCACAAATACTACTCTTCCCTAAATACAAAATATTTCAAACTTATCTCAAAATTAATATAGCTCAACATTCAATATGTCAACTTATTCAAAATCACATAAAAACTCACCAACATCCCTTTCTTTACTCAAGTATATCTCAATGTGAGGGCATCCACCCCAACACAGGACCAGCCTACACTTCACCACCACCATTGCCCCAGGCAATAAATCCCTATTTCTAGCTACTCTAAATATATGAAGTATCTCTACCAAAATCACATAATTCCACACATAGCTTTCATAATACTCCCCCAGACATACTGACACTTGGTTAAAACCTCACATCCAGGACAATGAACTACTTCCCCAGGTTATAACATAATAAGAGAAGATAGAACTGAAAGAAAAGCAGGAGGGGTAGCCCTAATATATCTCAACCCATACACCTCACTTTCCTACACTAAACCCATCCCTAAGTTCAATAATGCAGAAATTCTCATAGCCCACCTAAATATCAATACAACAAAAAAACTATGCATTGCAGTATTATACATCCCTCCTGGTAACAATGTTCAACATTAGAAGACATCTTATCCTAGATGTCACAAAACATATCAAACAAAGCTATAATCATGGGTGACATTAATATCAGTTGTCAAACTCTCATATCTGACTTCCCAACTAATAGTATAAATATGCATGAATATACTCAGCTCATCACAACACCAACTAGAAATCTGAAGAGCAACACCCAAGGATCCATCTTAGATTGGATTTTAGTCACCGACATCAACAAATACTCCAACTCCGGAACTCTTCCTGATAGCCTTAGTGATCATTTACCCGCATATACCTACAGGTCAACTACCCCTTTACCAAAAAAGCACAGCTACAAAACCACATGTGACCTATCTAATTTTAATCTGCAACTCTTTATCAGTATATTAACATCCTTTAACTAGTCCATTTATTTTACATTTGTTTACCAGGGAGGGCCATCTGGACAGAGATGACCATTTTCAGCGGAGACCCGGGGAGAAAGACTCCAGAAACAATTAGTAACAAACTATACATAAGATATTTACATGAGCATTGTGGTTTACACATACAGTTATAAAATATAGCAGATAACATATGATTGCATAGGATATTTACATAAGCATAGTGGTTTAGACATACAATTAAAAGTAAAGCAGGTAGTAACATATGATTGTTGTTCATACAGTATGTTTAGAAGAAATAATCTTGAAGATGTAATAATGATAAGAGAAGAAAGAAAAAACTAAAAATACTAGCCAGTTTGTCAAAGGAGGAGAATGCTAAACTCTACATTTAGACAAAGCAGTAAGCTACTTTAACAAACTATTTCTTGACAACAACAGCCATGCCCCAACGCGTACCCAAAGAACAAAAATTTATCATGCACCCTGGCTAACCAAAACTGCAAAACACATGCTAGTAACCAGAGATTAAACATGGAAAGAATGGCATCAAATAAAAATTGTGTTAATTTTTAAAACTACAGCTATGCAATCAAGCAAAAACACTTATAAATAATGAGAAAAAAACTTTCTTCTCTTGACAATTATCTGAACACAGAGATAATCCATAAAAGGTCTAGAGTACCATCTCATCATTAATTACACTTGGTACCAAGCAAAACCCTACTCCATCCATTCAGAAATCTCCAGCACAATTGCTGAAGCTTTCACCCATTTTATAGACCACATAGCTTGCCTGCTGACACCTTCCACCAAGTCCAGCACCCCTAACTTCACCAGCAATAACTGCCCACCATGCTCCTAACTTCTGGCAAAACAAACTACCATCTCCCCCTATCTCCCTATAATACCTCCTCAATCAGCTCCCACTCTCCTCACCTCTCTAAGCAACCTGTATCTATAAACTATGTACACAAACTCCTACACAAACTGAAACCCTGCTCACCTTCTGATGACAACCTCCCCTCAAAATATTTGAAATTTGCCACTGATGACATTGCATATCCCATTACTATACTTATCAACAGATCACAGAATCCTATGTCCCAACCCTCAGAAAAAATGTATTATAATCCCTCTACACAAAGGAGGGAGATTACTCAAACTTATAAACTACAGACCTTCACCATTCTACCCCCCCCCTTTCAAAAACTACTTGATCACCTTATAACAAATAACCTGCTTACTCCAACTCAACATGATTTTAGAACCTCACATAGTACATCAACTGCACTAGTCTCCTTTATGGAAAAAAATCAATAAAGCAAGAAACTCTGGGCAATTCATCTCAGCACTATTCCTTGATCTCTCTAAGGCTTTTGATACAGTCTCTTACCCAAACGTCTTACAGCAACTGTCCACTCTACAACTCTCTCTATCATCTCAACAATGGTTTAACAAATAGGTAACAATCTGTAAAATGGCAGGGCTGTCTCTCACAATTCCTCCCAAACAAAACTGGACTACAGCAAGGAGCTATTCTTGGACCCCTTCTCTTCAGTATCTTCACAAACAACCTTTATGCTGCCTCTTCCCATAGCTCTCTGATACAATACACCAACAATTCTACCATCATCTCCTCTTCTCATGATTTTGAACAACTCAGGCAAATAACCCAAACTGCTTTCACCTGTATAGAAACCTAGCTCAACAACTCTCAACTACTACTCCATCCCAATAAAACAAAACGTCTCTTATTTACACCAAAGACTCCTCCAACTGACTTAAAATATACTCATTAAACAAAATAGAAATAGCCTCAAAGGCCAATTTATCAGGCATTACTACAGACATCAAAGTTACTTTTGAACAACATATAAATAATGTTATCAAGCAAACTCACTGCCACAAAAACGTTATGAATACAGCCACTAAATTAACTCTGGTCACCACCTCCCTCCTCCCTTCATTACTATATAGTGCTCCTATACTAACAAATCTCCAAAACACTGTAAACAAACAAACTTGAATCCTGATACAATGTTGCATCTTTCGGCTTTTCCCAGTTAGGGGTCGCCACAGCAGAACTCCGGTCCGCTAATGATTGGCAGTAGATTTTTACTTGCCGAGTTGCCGGCCCTGACACACAACCTTCAACGAAGGTACGCCCATTCACGCATGTCTCCACACAGAAGACGCTCTAGCTGAGAATCAAACAGGACAACCTCTTACTGTGAGGCGACAACGCTACCGCAGCACCACCACCACAGCTTCTGATACAATAAGATTGCTAAATTTGCTACATCTGCATCATACTACAAGCATCATTGCACACCACTTACAAAGCACAACTGGCTATAATTCCATCATCGTTTCAACTAGCTTCAACTAACTTTTGCCCAAAAAATAATATTTAAGCCCGAAAACTGCCCTGACTTAAAGCCCATTCTCCACAGCTATATACCAACTAGGACACTGCATTCCAAAGATGAGCACCTTCTAAGTCTAACAAGTCATGCCTGTTAAATTTGGTCAACTTTTTTGAGACAGTCAGCAAAGCTATGGATGAGTGGAAGACAGTGCACACCACCTACCTTGACCTGGCCAAAGCCTTCAATACTATTCCCCACTCAGGTATAATAGATAAACTCTCACAACTGGGCATCAATCCATATGTTAACAGATGATTAGCAAACTGGCACACTGATAGATCCCACCTAGTCAAAATAGAGGAAGCCACCTTAAGCAGTAGACCCGTAATGAGCGGTGTACCCCAGGGACCAGTCTTGAGGCCTCTGTTGTTTGGGATATACATTTCTGAGGTGCAAGCCAAAACCAGTGGGCTATGGCTGACTGAGTTTGCAGATGACTGCAAGTTGGGTGCTGTCTTCATTCCCCCTAGTGATGTGGACATCCTCCAAGAGGGTCACCGTCTCACCCAAACAAATGACTGGTGCCAGAAACATGGCCTCAACTGAATGCCAAAAAAATGCATCATCATCCCTTTTGGGGAGAATGACATCCCCAGAAATTATCACATTAATAATAACGTCCTTAGCATGCAATCAGTTGTGAGGGACTTGGGCACCCAGGTTGATAGCAAACTGACTTTTGTCCAAAATATTGCCTCCATTGTACGGAAAGCTTTCTACATGGCCCAACTCATTAGTAAGGGTATCTCATCCAGGGACAAGGTGGTCATAACATCCCTGTATTCTTCCCTTATGAGACCCATTATTGAGTACAATGCTCCTTTTGGCATGTACCTCACAAAGCACACACAGCAGCTGGAAAGACCACAGAGGTTACTCACCAGGAGAATCCAGGCCCTCAAACATATACCTTACACAGATAGGCTAAAGGCCCAGCCCCTCTACACATTCTACTACAGACTCCTCAGAGGTGACCTCTGTCTGGCATACAAAGCAATCTCAGACCCTGCCTTGATGGAACTGCTGCATATCCTCAAGTCAGGCTCCACTGGAGTAACCCTTACACGCGACCTCAACCTGGTCTGTGACATCAACAGGACATGTTGGCAGGACAGATTTGTGTCCCAGAGACTCCCCCTTTTGTGGAATAGATTCCCTCAATACCTCAAGCAGAGTACCTCATTAACTCTTTTTAACAGAAAATATACCCTGGGGATTCTACCTATGTCCCTGCTGGACAGTGGCATCCGGTGCTGACTTGGAACATGGGCTAAATTCCTGGCTAGGCTTGTAAGGGGCTCAGGGCCAATAGCCTAGTAACTTCCTATGATCCTATATACAACAAACAAAAAAGCAGGCCAATGCTTATATTCTTACTATATTATCAAACTTTGGAATTTCTTACCTCTGAATATTAGAACCATATCAAATCTTAGCAAATTCAAATACACATCAAAAAACTTCCTTCTCAGCACACATATTTGCCAATGCACCAAACCACCCTAATATATTTTCCCACTATCCCTTTCTTTATTTTTCTTGATCTACCCCCTATAACCCATATCACTAAGTATTTCTCATTCATACCCAATCTCAACCTCCTTTCTTTTCCTTTCTCACCCATGTCCCCTTTTCCTTCCCTTTCTCCCCTCTACTCTCTTGGTCTTACCTCATATTCTAGTTTCATCTCCTTCCACCTAGCCTCCAGAGGGTTTAGACACCCCCCTCAATCCCCCTCTGCTCCTTCTTTTTAGCCCTTTTTAACTATATTTTACCCCTTCTCCACCCCCCTTTTCACCCCCTTGCTCCTTCCTTTACCCCTTTAAACTATACGAAATCCCTCTTCTCCACCTTTCTCGCAGTATAACCCCTTCTCCCCATACTTTTCTTTCCTCACACCACCTCTTCATCAATTCACCTATTCCCTTTTCCTTTTTTTTCTACCTTTTCTATCCAGCATATGACTACCTTAAATCACCTGTTCTATTCTTCTTTCTCCACTTCCTTCTCCTTCCTCATCTCACCTCCTAATTCCTTACCATAAACCGGTTTAGCATACACAATTTTCAATATCTACTGAAACATATCAAAGCATTATTATCTCCTATGTTCATAGGTTCATAGGTTCATACTAGGCTATCTGCCCAAGGGCATTTAATTTCTGGCCCCACAGCCATTTGTTCCACCTTGATATTTTACCTATGCAATACTCATGTCTATAATTTGAATAATGTAACTTTACTAATTTTGTGTACATAATTTTACTTTATTTTACTAATTGTTACATTTTAACAATATTACAATATGTATTATATATATTGTATTTCCTATTGTAATTATTCTCAATGTGTTTTTTTTTCTCTTTGTAATGGAGCTTTTCTCTCCAAGCCTCTGCTGAAAATCGGCCTTGTTGACTCAGTTGGACTTTCCTGGTTGCTAAATATCAAATAAATAAATTAATTAAATCAGTATTTAGAAGGCAATGAAAGAATACTTTATACTGCATTCACTGTGTGTTATCATGTGTTACCTTAGCATAGTGTGTTTAAGCAGCATTGTGCAGAGGTAACTGTACCATTCATCATCGCTTGGCATTGGTACATGATGCCAAACTTTGCACAAACATAGAAGACAAAAAAAGGGCTCTATTGCTTTTTTGTTACTTATGTGTATTGTGTGCGATTCTATTTTTGACCAGATTAAAGGTGTTAAAAAGGGGTAGATAGGAAAGTGGTGAAATGAGGGACAAGCAGGGAAAACAATATAGAAATGTGCAGGAGGGAGCTAGGAAAGAAACATAGCTATCCATTTCTTCAACAGTGTAAAATGAAAATATGTAAAGAATATTAGCTGATTTTGGACTGTCACCTACACAAAGCGGGATTAGAACAGCACAATCGTGTTGTATAGCCAACTGGACCAAATCAAGTTTGTCAAGAAGACATGAGTGCAAAGTGGAGAGGTATGTATGGGATGATATATATATATATATATATATATATATATATATATATATATATATATATTTTTTTTTTTTTTTTTTTTGTGGGACAGGTTTTCCTACTTTAGTAAGAGAGGAATGTTGGGTAAGGGACATTGGTATTTCTAGGTCAGGCAAGTTGGGTAGGTGACGAAGCAAATGCAAAAAAAAAAAAAAAAACAGACAACACAAGACTCAGGGAATCTGAGAATACAAAAGGTTTAGGGATACCATGATTGGGGTTAGTGAGGGGAAAACACAAGCCCATGCCTGTCAAACATGGGGACAGTGAGAATCTGGTCCTCACCTGCAGGACTGTCATCACCGGCCCCTTATTCTGTTAGCTGCAGGAATACTTGCTGTCTCCTCCTCCTCCTATGGATCATAAGGGAGAGCAGCATCTCCATTTGGCATAGGTGTGCACCAATGGTACTGTGTACGACCCTACACACCAACCCTGGCATCCCCTAGCAGGGGATAAAATCCCCACTTCCACTGGTACTCCCTGGGCTAGTGCTACCTGAGCAGTTGGTGCAGGGGCAGCAGAGGCAGTACTGTCAAGTTGGGTCCCAGATGTGCTGGGCATCAGTGCTAGAGTTGGTGGACCAGGGGCAGGATGACCCACTGGGGCTGGCCTACCTCGTTGTGCACTCTGAAGCATTTAGTGATTGGTTACTGATAGATGACATGGAAACATTTTGACAACACATAACAGAAAAAAAAAGAGAGAACAGTTGGGGTGAAGGAAAAAAAGAGATAAAATTAGTACCATCATATGTGACATACAATGCATTATCACAATAACACAACTATTTTATCTGAAGTTTTCCATTTATGTATACTTTCTAACAACTACAAACTATAATTAAGGATTGCTCAAATAACCCTTGTAATTTGCAAACATTGCACATATGCTTGGTCCAATTATACAATTTAAAGTTAACAGCAGGGCATTTATGCCACTTGTGTAGTATTTAATTTATGTAATATTATTAAAGGATTGCACTATTTTATACATGTTACTCATGGTAATTGAACCCACGTCTGACTAAAGTCTTACACTTGACTCCTAAAGTTGGTTTGTACTACAGACTGATGCATTCATACTTGCTTTTACAGTTAGGATATGCATGCTTACTTTGCTACTATTGTATAGAAAATAATTTTTTATTAAATTTAAAAGCTACAGTAATACTTCTCTTGTTCTGGATACATGCCAGTTGCTTCCCCCAGTCTCTCTAGATGCTCAGCATGGGCCTGCCTATTTGCACTGATTTCTGCATTAGCAGTGAAGAGAAAAGAAGAGAAAAGAAGAGCATTAGGCATACCAATCTTGCCTATATTTAGCTTTCTCTCTATTATAAATTATCTTTATTAGCATAGTTACACAACTGTGGGATGTTGCCACTTCTGACGTCATCCAGCTACTGGCTGACTGTATCCCTCTTGCACCTTTTTAGGTCATTAAAGTGGTGCCTAAACTGTTCTCCAATGTGTGGAATGCCAGTCACATTGGAGACAGCCTTGGACAGACTATTCCAAGCCTCAGACTTGTACTGGAAGCCGGTATAGTCTCCTGCAAAAGCCTATGGCTATGGTGCTTCACCAGGAGTCCAGTAAAGATTCTGGACTCCTGAATACCCCATCTATGTGCCCTAAATTAGGCACCTTCCCCTCTAACACCTGACAAGTCTAATCAGAAAACACAGCAATAGCAAAGAATGATTTCCCATCAGTGAGTGTTATTGTTTTTACTGTTAGTGCACAAACACGAGCAAAAATGCCAACTATGTTTGTGCAATGTTAAGTGGAGAGCAACAGTACCAAACAGACAGGAAAGCAGTTTTCTAAATGAGAAGGTTAATATGATAGTTGGCATTAGTTTGAGCGCTGGTTGTTGCTGTAACTGTTAAGTGATTTAACATTGCAGATATGTATAAGTTATGATGTGACACATTTTTTTGTCTGGCTTTACACACTAAAATTAATTTTTACAATATGGGATTCAAACCTATGTATAAGGGACAAAACATTTTCTTCCACAGTGTTGAGTTTTCATCCTTGCCACAGAAGAAGTGCTTCTCAGACATACGCATTATTTACATATAAATACACATGACAGAATGAGGGCTTAATCATACATACATGTCATCTCACAATGTCCTGGTTTATACATTTATGTGTGTATGAGTGTTACTGAAGTCTGAATGCCATTCAAGGCCAGAGACCACAACTGTGATTACAAAAACATATCGGTCAGTATATCCCAGTCAAACATCTGAACCTTCAAAACACAGTAAGCGTGCCTTTACCCTCATACACATAATTCTTATGAGCTCCACTGCTGAGCATAGTTATTGTTACTTATAATTATGTTTAAATTGTTATGTGATATTTAATATAAAGTGAGATGGAACAACAGTAAAAATATCTGGAATTTCCTGTTTTAGAACCCAGGACCATGTGCATGGCAGCCCTACACTTACACCTGTTGCCACATGAATATTGAAATAACACTTGGATATTTTCCTGTTCATTACTATAAACTGAACTGTAACATCAGTAAAAATATGTTGAATTTCCTGCATTAGAACCCAGGACTACCTGCATTACAGCCCTACACTTACACCTGCTGCCACAGGAACAGTTAAATAACAGTTACATATTTCCCTATTCATTATTAACTTGTGTGTTAACCACCTCTCAGTGCTGCCTACCATGTTTGTGTGGTGCCCAACAGAATTAATAGAATGTAACTGTTTTGAAACTGTTGACTGTCTGCTTCTTCTCTACAGGTGTTCTAGACCTGCAGGTATTGAAGAAGGTTGTTAACCGCCACACTTTGCTAAGCAGTATTTTGCAATGGAAAGTAAAAAGGTAGCAATGTATCCTTTTTGACATTTAGAATGTCTATGTCCTGTCTGCAAGTGTTCTGTGTGGGCGAGTAGTCCAGGTTTACATGATGGCAAGTATTATGCAAACAAGATAAGCAAAGCTAAACTTTCTTTAGCCTTGTGATCAGTGTTTATTAGGTTTCATCCTTCAAAGACAAAGGTGTGAATTGAATCCTGTTCTACTGATAGTATATGTTATGCAGATCAATGTGTTTAGCAGATGTGCTACATACACAAGGGATTCACAAGTGTAGTTGATGTACTAGTCATCAAACAAGTACTTACATGACATTTATTGTGTTTCTCCATTTCCCTTGTTTGAACTAAGCCATGCACCATGCAAATACTGGCATAAAAAAGAAAATTAGAAAAAAAGAAAGAAAAGAAATCTATTAAACAACACTACAAAATTTAAGTTGGTACACATGAAATATTTTACACAGGTCTGGATTTGAACTCTCACTCCAATGAACCTTCTAAACACAGTAAGGCTTTCTTATCCCTATTTGCCACATAAACAACTTTGCAGCAGAGGATGAAAATTATTGTGCATACAAGCAACAACAACATCATCCACAGTACTAACAAAACATATGACAGTTGCACACTTCTGAGTTGTATGTACATGTATTAATTTCAGATGTGAAATGGGTGAGCACACAATCATTTATGACTATTGCTTCCAGAAATGCAGCATTGTCTTATCTCCTTGTGTATGTTGCTCATTCTTCTCTTATCTTACCAGTAATCTGATACATGCAGTCTGTAAGGCATTTCATATCATTGTCCTTAAAATGTGTGAGGATATTAAATGTCACTAATATACAGTTGTCAACAAATGCAGGGAAGGTTGGATGTTACTGAAGAGAAACTCTGAAATGTGTGCTGCTTACTTACATTTAAAACCTTGATACAATTACTTTTGCACTTTAAAAGTTTAACCTGGCTGACACGTCCACTGGAGGTAAGGGAGTCTGAATTGCTGTTATGATTTCCTTCTGCCTGCACTATGTTTACATGTGCTAAACAGAACCAAGAATTTGGGATTCAGCAATTCCAATGAGTTCACACCACATTTGCATCTCCACCATGCTCACAGGCCTGACTCTACACTATAAAAAGGGAACCATGTAGCTGGGAACCTGAAGGTGAGGAGATATGTTTATGTGGATAACACAGAAGAAAATTCTTATAATGTTGGGTTTATCTGTACAGAAGACTACTGGATCTTGATAAGGTATGATTGCATTTTTCAGTTATATTCTGGATATTTTCAGATATAAATTAGAAACATTTTTACATATGCATTGGCAAATGCTACTTTTATCTGTATGCACTTCTTGGAATTTTACTGATATAGCATAGGCATTTTAATTAGGCATTTTACTTTCTCAGATGCACAGCCTTATTAACTTTCATCAGAAGTGCTAATGTTACAACTGTTTCTATTTATACTCTTCTATTGTTGTAAATACCCTATATTGTCAATGACACAAGGGTGTTAGCCTTCTAGGATGGCCCATATACACCTCTAGGGGAGTGCTGGCCACAGGTAGAGGTGATTGTCAATTGCATAAAACTGAATGTTTTGTGGTAAATGTGTACATGTTTTTGGAACAGTTTATTTGATAGCACTTATAGCAGTTCACTGATGTTTTATTATTTTTTTGTTTGTTAGCAAAATGTGCAATTTTCCTGTTGCTTTGGGGGTGGGGGAGCCAATTTCTATTTCAGTGTTGGCACAAACAAAATTGTTTGTACAGAGGTTTGCTTTGCTATACTTACTTCTCTTATTTTCGATCCAGCCTTGCTTTGTGTGTGACTGTAATATATTACAACCAGATCGAAGTTTTTCTATATTTGAATATCTTGACTGTTTTTTTATTTCTCCAGTAGTTAATACTGAAAAACTACTTTCATGTGTTATATCTAAGCAGGCCTTTTATTTATGTGATACTTTTGTATATTATCCTTCTTTTGTGTTTTGTGTCACCTAGAACTTTGGTACCCAGGTGTCTCAATCAACACAAATGCCCCTTCAGTGACCCTGAGAATGAGGTAATTCTCCAAGCATTTAGTTTAGGCAACATGGTGCCTTTCGGCTTGAGAGAGGATGTGGGGTATGTCTAGAAGAATGCACATTTGGCAGCAGATACTGTATGATGTAAATGCCATTGGTTGTCAGAGCAAGACATATGATCAGGTGTGTCATAGGGCCAATGACATGATTTCATTGGCCCGGATGAGAACAGCTACTGTGGCCCATGTATAGATGGCTACCCGGGGGGGGGCTGCTACAGAGCCACCACTGACCCCAAATGCTGTCAGAGATCCAGAGAGCTCGGTGGGAAGTGTGCAACAGCATGTCACTGATGCTAGCACTACTGCTTCAGGGAGGACAAGTATATCCCAGGTGGAGCTTCCAGGTAGGCTTACCTGTCTCAACTGTTAAATATTTCTTCTATAGTAAAATAGTGACAGGAACACTTAAGTTTAGTTTAACATGCACTTTTTTGGGGGGGACTAGTTGTAGAGTAATACAGTTAACAACACATTCTGGTTAATTACACATGCACTTGGGGTGGACATGTCATCCAAGTTTTTGTTTAAAAGTACTGTTAATGGACATATAAAGAGCCAAACGTTTTAACCCTCTATGTTACTGTTAATTGTGGTGATGGTATCCTTACCTTTTGCTTAACTTCTTCCAAGATCATCCTCCCTAGGAACTTTGGAGTCATCTGCACATAGCAAGTCTAACATTTGTATATCAGTACTGATGACCAGTTCACAGAAATATTTATTTTATCCATATGTGTGATGAGGGTGTCAGGACTGTTGTGTGTAATTGCTGTACTGTCTATAACAGTGGCACCACTCTTAGTTGGTTAGCAGATGTTAGACTATAGTAGTGTAGGTACTTATTTTTTTCCTGTGTTTGTTGCTTATTAGCACAGGTGATCCTGACATTGGAAGTGCAGGACTCTTACCACCTGATGTCAGAATATTGGCAGGCCCTAATGATGATGGTCGGCAAACAGAGGCACAGTCAGTGGGTGCAGAGGTTGAATTTGACACTGAGGTTGACATTCAGTCATCCCCTGTAATTCCATCAGACACAGCCAATAGGCCTAAGCCAACCCATTCCAGTGAGCCTTTAGATATTGGACAGGTCGAGGGTGAAACACTAGTTTGGTTACTGCAGCATCAGTGTCTGTTGACTCTGGCAGTAGCCAAAGTGTGAGAGAGGTGTCATGCAGGAGGGTTATTAGGGGTGCTTGGAGGAGGCCTGCTTTTCATCCTCCACCTGATCCAGGTATGTCTTTCCGTGCCACTCAACATATGTTTAAGGCCGTCATGGACATGCAGGCATGTTCCAATAGGTCCTCTAAAGAAATGCTTAGGGTTGTAGATGTGGCACTGGCTGACATGCATGACTGCCTCCACCTCTTTGCTGATTCAATGGTGTGGATGAATGGCACACTGGAACAGGAGGTGTCTGTGATGGAATGATGGAATGTCTGCTGAAAGGGGGATTGCATCCATGTGGGCATAGGTCAGCCACATCATCTGATGTTAGTCAATGTGGCCATGCCCGATCATGCTCCCATAGTGGCACTACTTCCGCTGCTCTGTCAGTGGTTGAGATGTCCACACCCAGACATGGCAGGCCATGGGCATGGTTCTGAGTGCCTTTGTGAGGACAGCTCATCCAACAGACATCAGGCACATTCAGGTAGCAGCAGAGCATCTGGCCATGGGTATGGACATGCCAGTGCAACTCCTGGCAGAGACAGTTTTCGGGGTCAAGTATGATGACAATAAACTGTCACCTCTACCATGCATGGCTCACACCTGTCTGACATACCAAGACATAGAGCTAGCACAGAGCTTGGCTGTCTTCTTGCAGACACTCACACGCTAATTTCACGTGGTGTGCCCATGCAGATACACACACACAACAGTTACATAGTTCAGCCATGAGGCTTAAAGCTCATTCTGTCTTAGTGGCCATTTGTTACTTTATCCAAATGTCTGCCTGTTTCTCTTTCTTACTCACATGCACTCAGTTACCTTTTGTGTCAGTACTCACACAACACCCTGTTCAAGTGATGATAACTGTGCCATATCCTTGATTCCTATCTTTTGGATTCAGGTTCAGGGATACATAAGCTTTGTGTCCAATGTTCAGGGTGCATAGCTGACTTAGTGCTTAGAATATCTGTGTTTGTGATGCTCTTTTACTAATTGTACTGCTCTCTTACAGGTTTTTGTAATGTGTACATGCCTCCCACACTCATACAGCAAAAAATGTGGGCAAAGCCATATGCAAAAGTGGGACAAAGCCTGAATAATAGGGAGACTTTTTAAATATTTTGGTTAGAGACAGCTGATAGAATCAAACAGCTTTTGCATCAGTATTTTTAGGATTTTTCTGAGGGATATGAAGTCTGAAACTGAAATGTGTGTCATTAATTTTTTATTTCTCTCCTTAATGATTTGCCAGTACAAAAGTATGAGGCCAAAGTGAGGACATTCAGTGACAATCAATACTTTTGAGCGGTATGAGTCTGCGAATCTTTGATGCCTGAGACCTATTAATTCATAGAGGACACAGGTATTCACAAAAGTCACTGCTGTCACGTCTTGAAGTCATTGCTATAAAAATCAACCTCCTTTTACTTATTTACATTACCAAGTAACAGTATTCAAGGCTATGCCATTCATTTTTATTATTGCACATTTTTTATTCTATTCCAGGTTCAGCACTTACCTTGTAAATCTGTCAGTTGCTACAGTTTTAGTTCAGGGCTGACTCTGTCTGATGCAAGGAGTACACAGCCATTACATGGGTAGGTAAAGATTGTGAGCATTGTCTGGCATCAATGTTACCATATGTATGTGGGTAGGATGAAGGTTTTAGCCCTTTAGGTGGTGAGTGAGTGTGCTATGTGTTGCCTCTTAGCCAGTGTGAGGGCATATTGAGTAAGCCTACATCTGCCTACACAACCAGCAGCTGCTGGTTCCCCCTCTGACTTCTCCCCTGTGTGTGTTTGTGGTGACCCTGTCAGTAGTAGTGGGATGGGTGCCTCTGCCTCTTGTTGATCCTTCTGAAGCTATTTTCTCAGGATGATGTTGTGAAGCATGGCACAGACAGTGAAGATATGAGCACATGTGCGTGGATTGTACTGCAGGGCTCCACCAGATGTATCTAGGCACTGGAATCACAACTTCAGCAGCCGAAACACATGCTCTTTGATATTTCTGGTTTAAGCATGTGCCTCATTATGGCATTCTTCAGTGGGTGTGCATGCATTTCTGATGGGCATCATCAGCCATTGTTCCAGTGCATAACCTGCATCCTCCAGTAAATGACCCTGTGGAATATCACCCCTAACAAACATCTGATACATTTGGGAGTTGTGCCAGATATGTGAGTTGTGGTAACTTCCTGGGTGGCCAGTACACATATTCAAGATGATTCCCTTGGTGTTACACAAGACTTGGCAGTAAATGGAGTGGAAGCCCTTTCGATTTATGCAGACCCTTCCCTGTTCCTCAGGTGGTACTTTGATTTCTATATGTGTGCAATCTATGACACCCAGTACTTCATGGTAGTGTGCTACAGGGTAGAACTCATGCATATTTGTGGTCCTGTCCTCAGGTGTACAGGGAAAATAAATGTGGTCACTGGCACATTGGAGCATAGCAGCATATCTCATATTGGTCTCTGAAAGGTTCCTGTAGCTAAAATTCTAAGTTCTACACATACCTTTGTTTCCACTGGTATTGGTTCCCCTCTGTTTGCCCTTGGTCTCAGTTGAGGAAAACAGTCATCTATTAGCAGTAGCATACACATGAATTAAAGCAACAACTAACATTCTTTCTGTGTATTCCTTTCCATGGCTGTATTCCAATAGGCTTTAGAATTCATAGGGAAACCAGCACTTAGTGTACATGGTTGTGTAATAGCTTGTTGAATAGCTCCTCCATCTTGGATTGGTTGATTAGCATACAATTCAGTTGCTTATGCTGTAATTATCATACCACAGTTTTTACTGAGTTTGCGCGGTTCAACACACAGTGTAAACCTGCTTACTGAATACAAAACAGTGCACTACCATCTGCGCGTTGTACCTTTTAGTGGATGGAGTAGGCTTTATTGAATCTGCGCTATTGTGTTCACAAAGAAATTACTGTTACTTTATGTCAAGTTTTACCACTGTTGATGTGCAGTGATCATGGGGTTATAAAGATTAATTTATTTCCAAATAATTCTTCCCAAATGAAATCTAAACCAATCCACAGAAGATGAATACCAGGTTATATGGAAGCAAAACAGTCACTATGTAAAAGTAATTGGAGTGATGCATTCAGTGAAAAAAACTGCAAAAGGAATGTAGAAAGTCTTGAAAGAGAAATAGTTTGAATGCAAAACAATCAAAAAATATTTAACATCAGGATCTAGGCATACAACTTCAGAAGGCTATATTACCATAGGAACAAGGTCCTTTTTTAAGGTGAGAGACAAACAAATATAAAAAATGGAAAAAAGTCAAACTATGACTTTGAAAACTGAAATAAACAAGATGGGCAGACAAATTAAACATACAAGATCAAGAAAAATTTTAATAAAATTAACATAATGATATGGAGTATAATAGGAAACAGTTTTATAGAAACAAGTTGCTGTAGTAGTAAACATATACAATCTGATAAACTGTGTTTAAAATCTAAAATTTATTCTCAGACACAACAGATTATAGATATATTTATAAAATCCTATGCAAAGCAGTTTGGCTTCTCAAAGTGGGTAATAAATTGTCCTAGTGACATCCAGGTCACCTCAGATATTGAAATCAAATTAGATTATATTGAAAAAGAACTAAGCAAACTGGATCCAAACAAAGTACAGGGAGGAGACAGAATTAGTAATAATGACCTAAGAGCACTTTGTCATGAACTTACAGTACCATCATATCAGTTATTTAGTAGATCATATAAATATGGGGAGATTCCCCAGGACTGGAGACAGGAACTTGCTAAACTTGTCTTTAAGAGAAAAGAAAGTAGAACAAATGCATAGTTTATTTTCATGTTGTAGAAAAATAATGGAGAAGGTTATATTGGATTAATTATTGTCAGAATTGGAAAGGTTAGGACTTGAAACCATATATCAGCCTCCATACGTTGAAAATATATATATCATCACCTTGTAACATGATGTTCTATAACAATATAATAACAGCTGTAAATGAAAAATTGTACTGTGATGTAATTTGTATAGATTTACCTTCAGCATTTGATAGGGTCATACACAAAATACTGATCAATAAATTATAACAAGTAGATGTTGATGTACACTTGATAAGATGGATAGCTACATGGCTTACAAATAGAACACAGCAAGTATCATACAGCAATTGGACAGGCAAAATTTGAGGTTAAAGTCAAGGTGTCCCACACGGCTCTCTTGTAGGCCCATACTTGTTTAGATTGTATCTTTCAGATCTATCTTTTTCATCTGAGGTGGTCTACAGACTGTATGTAGATGACTCAAAAATAAGTAAACTGATTATATGTGGTACAGATAGGACATGCCTGCAAAAGAACCTGACTTGATTTACCGTTTGGACACAGGAGAATAGTATACTGATAAATACATCAAAAACAAAACATCTGAGATTTGGGAGACATAAATTGAAAGGTGAATATTTAATACAGCGCACAGTGATTGAAACTGTAGATTCATTTAAGGACCTGAGTATATGGGAAGGTCCAGCTTTGGGGTTTTCTAACCATATTACCGAATTGGTTAATGATAGTTATAGAACTATAGGTTGTATAAATAGATTTATAAAGTCTAGAAAATAAGAAATGATGAAGTCATTGTTTATTAGTTACATTAGACCAAACCTGGATATGGAATAACAGTATGGAAACCTCATAAGAAAACAAGCATGAGTAAACTGGAAAAGTAAAGCAGAAATATACCAAGGGCATCCATGGATGTAAAAATATAAGTTATTATAAAAGACTAAAATATCTAAGCTTGTACAGTGCCTCATATAAATATTTAATACAAGACCTTATTATTCAGGAGTTATTAGTGACGACAGAAATTTCTTCTGAAAAATATAGCTAGGGAGTAGGATAAAATTACAGTGGAGTTTTAAAACAGGACAGAAATAAAAGAAAGATATGGTTAAGAAGTAACACAAATTATTTAGAGGGACTGATAAATGTTAAAGTATTGCAAATTGGGGGAATCTCACAAAAAAGAAGAGTAGGAATTTCAAAATGCTAAACAGAAAATAAGGGATTATCTTGATAATATGCATGAGTATAGAAATATTGCTGTTAAGCCATTGTTATTTTGATAATAACTCCAGAGCACAAAAACTTTTAGCACAGAAGGTAGAAAGTGCTGTTGCCAAGCTTATGGAGCCTATAACAAGGAAGATAGCAAGAGATCCTGTAGAGGTACTAGAAATATTTTGGAAATGTTATGAAAGTATGTATAAAGCACAGAAATATGAAAATCAAGAAAAGTTCCAAATGGAAAGGTTAATGGAAGAATTAAATATGGCAAGGTTAGAGGGAGATGAGGCTCAATTATTAGCAGTTAGAATAGGAGGAGAAGAGATAAAATGGTGATTTATAACCAATTCACAAGAAAGTCCCCAGGAATAGTTGGCATTCCTGTGGAAGTTTAGAAGCTAGGTGGTAAAAAAGATGATAAAGATATGGAAGTTTTTTTTTACAATATCTTAAGAGGAGGAGAAGCACCAACATCCTGTAAGAAAGCAGTGATTGCTGTAATACCTAAACAGGGTAAAGACCCATGAGATCTAGCTTCATACAGGCCCATTTCAATCCTAAACCATGATTATAAAGTGTTTATGACTATAATGGCTAAAAGAAAGGCAAAGGTTATGCCAAAATTAATAGATATGGATCAATGTGGTTTTATGGGGGGGAGGCAAATATTTGACGTTAACAGAACATTGATGATCCAGAGGTAAGCAGAGTGTAAGAAAATACTGCTGTTGTTGGTTGATCTTGATGTAAAGAAAGCATTTGACAGAGTAAGCTGTGAGTTAGCAAGCAGGGCAATGGAAGCATTTGCATTCCCTGATAAAGTTATAAGGCTGATTAGGAGGACATAGCAGGAATTTGAGGTGAAAATTAAAGAGGGTGGGTTCCTTTCTGATCAGAGGAACCAAGCAGGGGTGTCCTCTTTCCCCTTTGTTACTTGCATTCTATTTTGAACCAAAGCTTACAGCTCTTTTGTAATGGAAATACTTAATGCTCAGTCTACAAAGTAGACCTCTTCAGGTTTATGCATGTACTTTATCTGAACAATAGCTCTAGCAGATATAGGCTTTCGTATTTTGTGATATGTTATATACTAAATAACAATATTGGTATATCAGCCCTATCAGGGTAGCACTTATATTCTGAGCTGTGGCATGTATTTTATAAATTTGGATGGGGAAGGGATCACTTTCTAGCTGTTCTTTATTATATTGGCAACATTGAATTATGTGCTTGAGATACACAGCACTTGTTGGTATGTTTTACTTTGTTAGGTAGGACATTTATTTACCGAGCTCAATTATTAGTCCTAGTAAACTATAATAATTATGTGCTGTTAATCTAACAAGTGTCCTTTTTAGCATTCTGTATAATTAGCAGGAAAATAACAGTTTAGATAGATGGTGGATCCCTATTCTGTTATATGTTATATGTCCACTCAATAAGATTAGAATTTTTTGCTCCGATTTGGTGGCATATGAGAGTTGATTAGTGGACTGCACTTTCTATGCCCGGCAGGGAATGAGGTGATTCTTAGTATACCAATTTTGATATTAACGGCTTTGAATTAAGTATTCTAGGCACAATGCTAACATAAGCAGGTAATGTGGACCAATATTGCTCTTAGGAACTAGTATTTGGGACATCCAAGTTATATCTGTGGGGTTGGATACGCATCTCTTTATATGTAGAACTATGACAGTTAACATCTAAGGCAAGAAATTATTGAAATTTTAACTATTATGAATGTCTAAATGATTCGTAATTAATACATAAGAGGACCACATGCTGACTGGCTGTTAGCCAAGACAAGTAACTTATACCTTGTCATTAGGCATCACTATAGATTCAATTAGTAGGTGGGAAAAACTTTTTTGCATGTATTATAAGAGCAAGATTATAATTCATGACTATTAATATTGGATGAATCATCCAATTATAAATGCATACTAAGATTTATGGTTAGGCACCTCAATGTATTCCTGGTTAGTGGGCTCCCTGAGTTAAGTGTTTATACTATTTTCCAAATTTTCTGCAGTTTTGTGGATTCTGGGATCTATATAGAGAGATACGGAGTGTATAACCATAATGACCCCTAGAGACTAATTTGTCTTAATTGGTGCCGGTTCATTTATTGGCTATCAGTTTATCTACATAGGATTAATATAAATATTCCCTTGACCAGTTTGGCTCTATATCTAGGTTCTCCATCTACCATCCATTGCTATGTTTAATAAATTATTGTTATATTTGCATCATATTTGAATGCGGAGGGGTTGATGTCCATTTTGAATGGAGGATCATTAGGAGCAATGACTACATGGTTTGATCACTTGGACATGAGTTATAGTGGACTCAACACTTGTAGAAAGGAAGTAGGACTCAGTGTGGCTATCTAGGATTTGTTACTATATATCTTTACTGATGATTTATGATTCCTATAAAATATAGGTTTTGATCTGAGTGGAAAGCCTAGGCTGATATTGTCCTGGTAAGTGACCAGGGGTTGACATTGTCCACTATATTTTTAGCTCTGTGATCACATATATATATTTCATTTGATGCTCACTCATTATGGATATTTCAAATTTGATTAAGGGGCTATCCTCCAATCGTGATGACCTGGCAATTTTTGGTATTGGGATGTATTTTACTTCAGAGAATGAGGCCACACCGGTCAACAGGAGTGATACATGTGAGGCTTTGTTTGCCACTCTAACTAACAACATGTGTTCCCTTAGGAACAATGTATGGCATCATAAATTGTTCAAGGCCTATACAGTTAAAGGGGTAATACCCAGAGGCTTGCGTGTCAGAACCCAACCAATGGTGAGCAATCCTGACCAGGCCCTACTTCAGCAATGGAGGGAGGCACAGCAAAAAACTACAATGCAATTTGTGGAGATACTGATGGGCTTTCATGACAGAACTATAGACGCAGAAATTGTTGCTATCACTAAGATAAGTGAACAAGTTAAAGAATTTGAGGGACAGCCCACTTATTCTTTATGTCTTAAGAAACTAAGTACTGAATTGATTAATTTGGAAATACAACTCAAAGAAAGAAAAAAGAAAAAATTCCTTAGGGATGTCACAGACTATGAACAGGGGGGCCCTTTCTCTAGGGACAGTGGTAAGCATGTTAGGTTCTCACAATCATATAGGAATCTGGTAAAAAGAAAACGAACTAGATCAATACTTAAAAAAGCATCTGATACATCAGGGGAAGACTCCTCTTCTGGGTATGAGGTTGAAACATCAGTATCCACAGGCTCGCCAGCACAAAAGAGGAGGAACTCCAGTAATTTGGAAGATTTAAACCAAAAATGGGGGGGGGTAGAAAACACAGAAAGCGTAGTGAATATGGAGGGACTATTATGGAAGTTTGTACAGAAACATTAGTAGAAAATGTACTGAATATTTCATCCTACCCCCTCTCCTCTTTGGAAATAAGTATCTTGAATAAAGGTCTTTTATATATACCTGGTGGTTTTGTCTCTCAAGATTATTTTGTCAAAGATGTGGTTGAGTTTAGATATCACAAATCTACATTTTCACCTCTAATGCACACAAGTGTACAAGCATTTCAAAACTCTACACTTACGGACCTCCACTTTAATTCTAGGAATAGCCATATCAAAGCTAGCAATGTAACTACACAGGAGAGGAATATTATTTCTAAGTTAGCTGATAATCATGAGATAGTGATTTTGAGAGCGGACAAAGGTGGAGCTATGGTGGTGCAAAACTGGGAGCAGTATGATAAGGAGACCAAAAATCAGCTTGCTGATAATAGATATTATGTGTGACTGACATATAACCCTACCAAACAGTTTCAAAAACAAATAGATGATTTTTTATCATTGGCTGTGGAAAAAGGAATTATCACTGATAGTGTAAAAAAAACAACTCACTATTCTGGATCCCAATAATCAGTACATATACTTTCTATCTAAATACATAAGAACCTGCATAATCCTCCTGGCTGGCCAATAGTGTCCGGTAGAGGATCTATGACTGAGCCTCTCTCCCAGTATTTGACTAAGTATTTGAAACCTTTACTAAAATGGGTGAGAGCTCATCTGAAAGACACAAATGAATTCTTGCAGGTCATCTCTGAGATACAGATAGAGGATGATTGGATACTCTGTACCCTGGATGTCAAAGCCCTTTATACTAATATTCCTCATTGGGCTGGTATCCAGGCATTATAATACTGGCTATACAGGTCAGAATTGTATCCACCAGGTTTCAATACACTGCTTTTCTGCCTGACTGAGCATGTATTAACAAAGAATGTCTTTTTCTATCACAACACTTGCTATCTACAAATTAAGGATACAGCTATGGAGGCATCATTTGCTCCTATATATGCAGATATATTTATGGCACATATAGAAGAGCAGATCATATATGATTGCTCCCATAACCTGTACCTTGACCAAATAGATATCTGGAAAAGATATTTGGATGATTGCGGGATAGTATGGAGATCGGATGAGGAACATCTGATGGAGTTTGTGGAATATTTAAATGAAAACAAATGGGGAATTGAATTTACAGTGAACTACCATAAAAATAATATCATTTTTTTGGATGTATTGATAAGCAGGGTTTCAGATAACACTCTGATAATGGAAGTCTGCCGTAAATTCCCCAAGTATAATTCCCTTCTCCATGCCTCCAGCTTTCATCCCCCTCCATATATGCAGAAATATTCCTAAGTCACAATATATGAAGGTGAAATGAATATGCTCACAGGACGATACCTATTTGCATTACAGGGATGACCTGACCAAGAGATTCAGGGAGAGGGGCTATAAACTAGGACATATTATGCAGGCCAGGAATGCTGTCAATATTATGGACAAGGTAGCACTCCTACAATATCATGGCAAACAGGGTAGAACTAAAGGTTATCCTAGACTAGTCACTACTTATGGTAGAAATGTTGGGGCACTTATTGATAGTGTACAATCCAATTGGAACATCTTTAAGGCAGATAATAGGCTCTCGGAATTATTGGGAGCAGATTGCTTATTTTCTTTTAGGAACAGGAAAAACTTGGCGTCCTTCTTTAACCATTACAAACAAGGAGGATATAAACCTAAAGAAAAATTGCAGAGTACCATTCAGGGACAAATTGCCCATGTGGTCATTGTACACATTGCAGTAGAATAATAAAAACTAGTAGCTTCACTAATAAAAATACCAGTATAGTTTATGGTTCATAGGTTCATAGATTAGTACTAAGCTAACTGCCCTTGCGAGCCATTTTAAGCCTAGCCAATTATCCCTTGTGACATTTCCTTCTTTGCGAACTGCAGCTCATACTGGGTTATATATTTGGCCACTTGTCAGTGCTCAGCTTTTTATGTTGGCCAAACATCTAGAGCTTTTAAATATAGAATTTCAGAACATCTCAGTGAAATTAAAAATAAAAAACATACGAATGATCTATACAAATATACTGAAGTCCACCAAACAGCCTCTTTTCACTTCATGATTATTGATAAAATTTTGGGTATGAAATTTAATAAATCTGGATGGCATGAGTTACTGAATGCCAAAGAGAGAAAATGGATCATTAAACTGGGAGGGCTTTTTGCCCCAGGATTAAATGAACATCTCTAATTGGTTTATGGGCTAGTGACACAGTATATAAATGTGTGACATTTTATTGTAACTTTACACTGATAAAGCCTTAGTTAATTATAAGCCAAAACCAGTTTGTAATTTCTGTATATTGATGTCTTGACTCAAGTGAATTAATATATATTTTTATGGCTTCCACTATCTGCTGGTTATTTTTTGGTTCATATACCGGATAAAACCAGAAAAATTTCAGTGTTGTGGAACACTTTGAGGCAGTTTCACATCTTTTCATGATACAAAATTAATGAAGCTAAAACAAAGGCAATAGCTGTAAATTATGTATCCACACATGAATTGGTTCATGGGGGCACGATAAAATGAAGCACTTACAGTATGGATTAAAAAGGATTCTGATGTTACAGCTAAGGATATGTGGGACGAGACTAAACAAAAGATAATACAAAAACTGAGAAACTGGAACCTCTGTTACATGGATATGGATATCAATATACAAGCAGTTAAAATGTTTTAGTCCCTTTAATTTTATACACAGGTCAGGTATATTTTTATCAACTGAGGGAGAAGTTGTGGATAGCAATTAATAAAGAGCTAAAGGATTTTATTTGGGAGGGGAAGACAGCAAGAGTCAACTGAGATAATTTGATTCTCCCAAAAGAACAAGGCAGTTTGGGATTACCCAATTTGAAGGGGGTATTTCAGAGTTACACAGTTAAGGCTCCTATACATAGACAAGCATAAACTTATAATTCAAAGGGGAAAGGGATGATGATGAAACAGGGGAGAAGATCAAGGAACAAAGAGAGACTGGGATTTTGGATGCAGATCCTTAAGGAGAATAACAATAACCATACAGAATATTATATTCATAAAGTAGAATAAAGTATTCTAAGAAGTAAGCCAAAAAGGGTATGGAAAAAAGAGATTCTGCCAATAGGGATATCACAATTAGGGATACAAGAAATAGAAAAGATGGGGCTGGAATTTATTGAAGAAAAGTGGCAAAAGAATCAGGGTATTGGGAGTAAATAATTAGAGAGGGAAAGGTAATAGAATGGGAAGCGACCAAAAATTTATTTGGACTGCGGGCTAGAGATTCCCAGTCAAGGACTGATATCAAAGTATAGGCAAAGAGAAAGAAATAGGAGGATCCTAAGTGGAAGTGAAAGACCAGCACTGGTAGAGTTTTTGATATCCATGGATGGACAATTTCCTATGGTTTCCCCTTCTAGTCTGGTTAATATGGGCATCCTTAGACAGTGTAGCAACTGGCTTATGTACAAGAACACAATATGTGAGAGATGCAATCACATTATGAACCTAGAATCCTTGCTCAGTCACAAGCCAGTACATCTGGCACTGAGAAGGTTGTCTGCACAAACACTATGAACACCACACCTCTAACACCACCCACATCTGTACAACACACTCCTACATATGCGGGGGTTCTCAACAAAAACATACCTAAACAAAAGAGACCTCTGAAGCAAAAACACATACGCACATCACAATGCACAGCACCAAGCATCACACATAGTACACATGTCTGTGTCTCTCAACCTCTAAGGCCCAACCACAAACCCAGCATACTAGTCATATGAGACTCTATCGTGAGACATACAGATGTGCCCCTCACCAGCCTAGACAAGGCAAAAGTCACAGCAAGCTGCTTGTCAGGTGCTAGAATCTGCCATATCACGCACACACTCAAGTCTGTTAGCATCAGGTACTGTTATGACTCTGTCGTAGTCCATGTTAGTGTGAATGACTTGAGACGTACTTCTCTGGACTATATGAAGAGAGACATGATTGAGCTTGCTGAATATGTGTCCCAGGCAGGTATGTCCCTAGCCTTAAGCAGCATCCTACCATCACCCAGAATGATACCTCAATACAAACAGAAAATGATTAACTTTAACAATTGGCTTAGTTTCTGGTGTCATTCCATGTGGATCCAGTACCTGACAGCCTGGGAGGACATGATTGACAGATCATGATGCTTTGCCTGAGATGGCCTTCATCTGTCTCCCCTGGGCTTTAGGCTTTTTGCAAAGGCTCTTGCCTCCCCCATAGTGCCTTTTTTAGGCAAAGTCATGAGCACAAAATTACCAAAATTAAAAATTCTTATAAATGAAATTTAAAGGTCATGCTGCTAACTGCTAGGAGTCTTAGCATGAAACTGCACTCATTGCAAGCATTCTCTGCCCTAGAGGATGCTGACATTTGTGCAGTCACTGACACCTGGTTCAAAGATGTATAGAGAACCCCAGCCCTACCAGGTTACTCATCCTACCACACTTTTAGACCCCAAACAGAGGGCTACAAAGCCAAAGGAGGTGGAGTTTCAATATTTATCAAAGACATACACACCTCCAGGCTGGTCAAACAGTATGATGCACAGGAGACACTCCAAGTGCAGTTAACTGTTGATAAAACACCTATTCAAATCATAGCTAGCTACAGACCTCCAAATATGACTCAGGACACCCACTCCACCTATCTGGACTTACTTGAATCCATCAGGATTCAATCCTCTACTCTGATCCTTGGTGATCTTAACTACCCAACCATAGAGTAGAAGACCTATTCTAGCCCAAACATAAATGCCCAGAGATTCCTTGACTTCATTAATGCTAATGCATTAGATCAGCTGGTCGACACCCCTATGAGAGGTGAAAATATCCTGGATCTGGTCCTAACCAACATGAGTAGTCACTATAGCACTCCTACAGTGTCATCCTCCTTGTTAAGATCCGAACGTAAAGCGATAATTTTTATAGTTACCATCTCCCCTACCCCCCCCCCCAAAACCAGGGTCAAATGAAAAAACTTTTCCAAAGCTGACTACAATCTCCTCAGAGCAGGTATAATCAGCTTCACAGCCATCCTCCCTTCAGTTGTAACTAGCACTAATGTCCAAGCCTACACCAAAAAACTATATGAGCATCTACATAGCTGTATGGACTCAGCAATACCTGACAGAACCAAATCATCTTCCTCAAGGAAGAATAAACCTGTCTGGAGGACAGCAGCAATAAATAAACACTATAATAGAAGGAAAACGTGTTGTCCAAGGCGCCAAGTTGGAAGCAATCTCTCCTTTGTCTGAACAAGCAAATAAGGTCAATGGTGAAATCCTCGAAGGCTAACTTCGAGTCCAAATTCGCTACATCCACCAAGGACAATCACAAGGCCTTCTTCACATATGTCCACGGTCTCAAAGGCACCACCCAAATTTGCTCTGAACTGGTGGTCAGTAACACCACATACACAAATGCCATAGATATAGCCAACCTGCTGGCAGATAGGTTCAGTGAAAACTTCACCCCCCTTTCCACCATCAGTAAACCAGGACATCCCCAGCAACTTCCCCCCTCCCCTCATCACCAGGGAGCAGGTCCTTAATGCCCTCTCTCAAAAAATACAGTCACCATGGGACCCTGGCTGTATCCTGCATGAACTCAGGAACTCAGGCATGAGCTCTCAGCTCCATTAGATACCCTATTCAACCAAAACCTGAGCACCTGCTTCATCACAACTGAATGGAGGGCAGCCACTGTCATCCCTCTACACAAAGGTGGAGCATCCACTAACCCAGGCAATTATAGGTCCATCACCCTAACTAGCCTGATCTGCAAGGCCATGGAATGCATTATCATGGACCTTATAAACAAGGACATTGGTAACCTCCAAATGCTTGACACCACACAGTTTGGTTTTGCCAAAGGGAGATCATGGCTGTTAAACTTGGTCGACTTCTTTGAAACAGTCAACAAAGCCATGGACGAGGGGAAGATGGTGCACACCACCTACCTTGGCCTAACCAAAGCCTTTGACACTATTCCCCACTCGGGCATAATAGATAAAGTCTCCAAGCTAGCTCAACCCATATGTTTGTGCTACGGAGTTACCAATAACTGCTCAATCACCTCAAATATGATAAGTTAGTCCAGCCGGGAGTCACAGCTTCATCTCCAGTACAAAAAAACTCCACTCCTTCATAAAAGCATATCCACAATGCCAGAATAAAAATAATACTTTTATTACTAAAAAAATAGCAAAAGTCAAACGCCACTGCAGAATAACAGTTAAGCGCTTTCACCCATAACATATGGGCTTCTTCAGAACACCATATCTGTTTCCAAGATGCCTTATATTACTTTTTTGGCACCAAAATCAACAAATTCAAACAGTAGTATTCTGTAAGTTAAAGCGATATTGCCCTTTTGTATGCGTCACTCTACCCATGCAATTACATATACTCTAAATCCTAAAAATGTATCGAACTAGCTAAACTATTAAAAAACTCTGATCAAATAGTAGTAGTATTGCTGGTGTTATTTTAAAACGCATGCCACTATTGTATGAACTCTGCTATCATTACTTTGTTTCCATTAAACGTAAAACTGTAACATCAGTTTCTATAGCAGAATATTAGTAACATTCAGCTGTCTGTTAAAAAAAATGCTTGATTGTGTACAATGACATTGTTATATTATTATATACTAACTAATACATATATAATCAATGACTGTATTCACACATATCTTTATATGTGAAATATATAAAAACAAATAACACATAAGATGTAATTGTCAGTTTCCTGAAAGTGATCAATATCAAACGGTTTGTGATTAATTGCTACTAATCTTAAAACATGTATCAAATAGTAGCGGAAATACATATAGTTTGACATTATATACAAGTAAAAACCAAAACCACCTAAAATTTACAAACCTATATTATCTCTCTATAGCAGAAAGGCTTTGCTGTATGTATCAATGAAGTAAAAATAAGAATGAAAAAATAATAAAATAAAAATGTGGTTTTAAGTGTCAAAAAGAAATCTGAACTTATTTTGTGCTATTTTTCTATCAAATACAAAGCTCACCCTTATCTGTGAAATAACTATTAACTCATTAAAATATGATTTCTCCAAATATAGGCCAGTATTCTGAAAAATATACTACATTGCTGTGATTAAATTTGCGTGATGAGTGGCTTTGCAAAGGGTGTGTACAATTCAGAGACTCACTTATTACTTATCACATTTACTAATATGGCAGCAGCCCCTAACATTTTTATAATTCCCTTAGCATGAACATGGAGATTTGGCAGTGTTCATTTACATAACTTCACAACTCCATTTCTTGATACTTATACATTTATGAATTCCTCTGCCATCTTGTTTTACCTCATTTGCATACACCAAGCCACTCATTTTAATAATGTTGCTCATTAGTATATACCACATCCAACCCTGCTGCTTGGTATTCTCCACGAGTGGTAAGTTGGAGACAAGAATTAAAGTGAGAGGGTTCCTCTCTGACAAGCTGTTTTTCAAAAGAGGGCCCAGGCAGAGATGTCCTCTTTCCTCTTTATTTGTTTTATATTTAGAGCCATCAGCAAAGAACATAAGGAACACAAACATTTAAGGTTAAAACTGGTATGGTAATCAAGAAAAGTTAGCTTTATTGGCAGATGATATTTTTTGTATGAAATAAATACAGAACAGTATATTTCTGTGTTGTAGAATATTTCGAGAGAGTTTCAAGCCTTTTTGGAATATAAAATTAATAAAGATAAAACAAAGGTATAGCGACGAACTATGTACCCATATATGAATTGATTCAGCAATACCCATATTTATTTTGACATGACAAGATGACATATTTTAGTGCATGGATTAAAATGGATTATTTTATGGCAGCTAAGTATTGGTGGGAAAGAATAAACAAAAGATAATACAAAATATGAGAAAAAGGAAGCTCTTGATTATAGCTATAGATAGTAAGGTACAAGCAGTGAAAAGGTTTCCATTCCTTTAATATTATATAAAAGTCAAGCATATTTTTAACAATGAGAGTAGAAGCTGTGGACCATAATTAATAAAGAATTTAAATAATTTAAATGGTGGGGAAAGAGGACAAGAATTAAGAGGAATAAGCCATTTCTCCCCACAGAGCAAAGTGGTTTAGGATTACCAAATAAGGGATACTTTACCATTTCACAGTTAAGGCTGTGGATTGTAGGCAACATGAAGAAAAGACAATAAATAAATGTGGAAAAAGATGAATATGAAATTGGAGGAGTTCAAGAAATAAGGAGAGAGTAGAATTTTGGATGCAGGCTCTTAAAGAGAATAATAACAATTATACAGAATGTTATATTTACACAGTAGCACAAAGTATTTTTAAACACCTCTTTATTAAAATATCACTTAGCACATAGGCACACATAAATTAATAGAAAAAAAACATATTAACATTTTCCATCTAAACACATTATACATTGTATGTTTTCTATCTTTCAGTACAACATTGCACAACTCACTTAATTCTTGCCTTCTCTTAAACTTCACTTCTTCTCCTGAATTGTATTATGCATGCAGTGTTCCCACAAATGCCATTTATTTATATGTAACTTGTTCCTCCCCTTTTTTGAAGATCCCTCTTCAAGTTCTTTTATATCTTTTATACTAATCAATACTTCAAATACAATTGGTTTAGATTCTGATTTCCATTTTCTACTAATTGCTTTTTTGGCAGCCAACAGAATTAAACTTAAGGCCTTATTATGTCTAGGCAGTTCAGATCCTGTATCCCAGCTCAAAAGAATCATTTCCTTAGTTAAAGCCATTTACTCCCCAATATTTCTGACACAGTACTCTGTAATGAATTTTTAACATCTGCCACCTCATCTACCAGAGGAAAATTATTTGAAGTCTGGTTTCAGTATAAAAATACCTATACAAACCTATACAAGCACTTCCAAGCAAAAAATCCTAAACAACCTGGACTTTTGTTATATTTTTGGGAGCCATACACACATCCTTGTAAAATGCTTTTTCATTCTCTTTTTTAACCTTTTGTAACCTCCTGAAATTGATTGTTACAGTTATTATTTTATGTACTTATTTATTCACATTTGACTATCAGAAAAGTCTGACTGGGTAGGTGCCCATTTCAGTGGAGGCCTAGGAATAATGCTCCAAAGTATTACAAAAATATTTTAAGAACAATAATTTTACAATCTTCAAAAATACTGCAAAAACATCTACAGTTTAAAGAATTATTCCAAATTGGGCATAATCTGAAAGAATAGATACATCTTATATGACAGTGATGTAATATTTAGACAAACTTTAGCCACTTAATAGTGAAATTAAAGGTATGTTAATATAATACAAGCAGGAATTACAATATGACATGAGTGAAAACACAGGTTTATGGCATATTTAGAAAAACAGTCAGGAGAGAAATAGATTGAAGTAAGGAAGTGAATGAAGAAGGGAGAGTAAGGAAGTATAAAGTATGATTAGGTATTTGTTTATATTTAGGGATATAGTTTATCTTGGTTTTGAGTAAGAACAGAACCAGCTTTTGGCTAAGAAGTCTTTCAGAATGATTTTATTAAACTGAACTGATGGATCCAGGTAAGGAGCTCCAGGCCATAGCACCATGGTACAGATCCAATGGATTTCATAGGTATGTTTACAGGGAGGAGTTTTTGATCATGACCCCAGCCATAAATAAGCTATACAACAGAAGGAGGAAGCTACTACATGACAGAGCAAAATCCCAAAAAGGGAAGGCATCTCTTATCAGTATTAGCAAGAAACTTCGATCCCTCATAAAATCATCAAAGGCCAGTTTCGAAAGAAAAATTGCCCTAGACACTAAAGATAATCACATGGCCTTCTTTAGTTATGTCAGGAACATGGGTGGAAACTCCCAGATATGCTCTGAATTGTTGCATAACGATACAAAATATACCAAACCTACAGACATAGCCAACATCCTGGCAGACAGATTCGGCGCAAACTTCTCCCCCCCCTTCCCCCCCAAAGGAGAAAATGCCTATCCCAACTGAATGTAACCTCCCTGACATCACAGATGCACAGGTGAAAGCTGCCCTCTCCAAAGCAAAAAACACAGCATCTATGAGACCGGACGGTGTCCCAGGCTGTGTCCTATACGAGCTCCAAGAAGAACTGAACCTTCACATTAAGTGACTGTTCAAACTTAGCCTTGCTACAGGATATGTACCCAAAGAATGGCATTCAGCTACAGTGGTCCCACTCCACAAAGGTGGTGCCAGAACAGACCCCGGAAACTATCGCCCCATAAGCCTGACTAGTCTGGTCTGTAAAGCTATGGAGCGTATCATCATGGAACTCATAAACAAAGACATTGGGAGCCTCCAGACACTGGACCCTACCCAATTCGGCTTTGTTAAGGGCAGATCTTGCCTCTTAAACCTAGTTGATTTCTTTGAAACAGTTATCAAAGCCATAGATGAGGGCAAGGTGGTCCACACAGCCTACCTGGACCTCGCAAAAGCATTCGACACAATACCCCACTCAGGCATCATAAATAAGCTTACCAGCTTAAATATCAACCCCTATATCACAAGATGGGTTGCAAACTGGCTCAGAGATAGAACCCACATGGTCAGAATCGCAGGTGCCATGTCCGAATCAAAACCAGTTACAAGTGGCATCCCACAGGGCTCAGTTCTGGGACCTCTCTTGTTCGGTATATACTTCTCTGAGGTTCAGGCTAACACGAGGGGATTATGGCTGACAAAGTTCGCAGATGACTGCAAACTGGGGGCCATAATCGAATCTCCAGCTGACACAAGCATCCTCCAAAAGGGTCTCACAGAGATGGATGTTTGGTGCCAGAGCCATGGCCTCAAGCTAAATGCTAAAAAGTGCATATTCATCCACTTTGGGAAAAACAAGGTGCCCACAAATTACCACATAGGTGGTAATCCATTAAGTATGGAAGAAGTAATTAGAGATTTGGGGACCAACGTAAATAGTAATCTCTCCTTTGATAATCACATTGCCAAAGTGGTTAGAAAGACCTTTTATATAGCCCACCTTATCACGAAAGGGTTCGCATCTAGATCAAGAGAGGTCATTGTGCCCCTCTACTCGTCACTCATCAGGCCCATAATTGAATACAATGCCCCTTTTGGGATGTACCTTACCCGACACCTGCAGCAACTGGAGAGACCCCAAAAGTACCTCACCAAGAGGATCATGGGCTACAAACAGATGTCCTATGCAGCTCGACTAAATAAACTCCAGCTCTACTCAGCTGCTTACCGCGTACTCAGAGGCGATCTATGCCTGACGTACAAAGCCATATCAAACCCAGAATTAATGGACATGCTCCACCTCAAAAAATCCAAGTCCCTTACAGCTACACACTCCAGGGACCTAAACCTCAGCACAAAAATAAATAGGACATGCTGGAGGGACAGATTCATTTCCCAGAGGCTCCCCTCACTCTGGAATAGAATCCCAATTCATGTTAGACATAGCCCCTCGCTGACCCTCTTCAAGCGAAATTTGGACGCGTGGATGGGAAATCACAAATTCACCCCTGGGATCTCTCCTGTGTCCCTGCTAGACAGAGGCACAGTAAACTAATCTTAAAAAGGGTACCTTCTGTGACCTACTTTACAGAGGCACAGTAGGCTAATCTAATAGGGAGGCGGAAGCCAAATACACTCTAGCTAGGCTTATAAATGCCCTAGGGCAGATAGCCTAGTATCCACCTATGAACCTATGAACCTATTGGATCCTAATGATCAATGGAGAACACAGTTGGTCGAATGGTATTTAGTGCTGGACAAGCAGATGTATACTGGGTAATTTTATAGGTGGCAAGAAACTGTGTATATGTTAGTTGGTGGGGTAGTTCTAATTAACTTAGGCTTTGCGTGCTAAACAGGGAACGGTTCTGAAAGGGGTATTTCCTACAAATATAGCTACTTTAGTATAGTATTGTTCAAGTTTTGATTTTTGGGATGCTTGGAGGTTAATAAGGATGGGAGCACCATAAAGTAGTGAGGGTAGGAACTAAGTAGTGGCAAGTGTAGTTTTCGTTGCTTCGATGAATAAGTTTGGCTCTCTAGAGCATTACTAATTTTTTGTGATATTTTAGTACAATTTTGTATATGCAGGTTGAATTTAAGATTATCATCCACTATTATCCCTAATAATTTGCTATTAGAAATGACTTATGATTGCATTATTAGGAGAGAGGAATTTAAATTTTGTCGTTTTTTTCCCCCCATGATAGAGAGATTTGTGAAAAAAAAAAACATTTTTTGGGGGAGAGCATGCATTGTGAGTTAGAAAGCCATGTTTCAGTGGCTGTTAAAGCTTCCTGAGGATTTTTTTTTTGAGCTATTCCATGCTGTCTGATATACATATGAGTGTGGAGACATCTGCATATTTTATTAGGTAGGTCTGTTGTATGAATGTGTAGAGAGTGTTGGTGAGAATGTTAAAGACAACGGGACCAAGGATAGAGCCTTGTAGTACACAACCGGTGAATGGGGGTATGAAGAGATAGAGGATTGTCACTTTACCGACAGATATGTACTGGACAAGTAGCATTTGAACCACAGAAGTGTGTGCTGAGATAGACGTAGTGAGGACATTTGAAATAGACGTTTACTGTGAAAAACTGTTTTGAAAGCTTTAGACAAGTCTAGAAATAAGGAGATTAGTTTGCCGTTATCTGTAACTTTACTGACAGTATCCAAAAAGGTTAAAAGTACAGTGTTATTACTGTGGGAGGGATGGAAGATAGAAGCTGTCTGGGGGACAGGAGTTCTTCCTGCAAAAGATGGTTTAGCAATTGCTTTTGAATGCATAATTTTTCAAGTATGTTGGAGAGGGGGATAAGATTGTGACAGGTCTAAAGTTAGGGATGTCTGTTCCATTTCCTCCTTTGTGTAGAGGGATAATGTGTAATTCTTTTCCCAGACAGAAGGAACATGTGGTTCCTCGACTGACTTATTTGTAACGAATGAGACAGGACAGGCATGCTATTGGCTGCTATTTTAAGGTATTTGCTTGAAGTTCATCAGCTGAAGTAGGGTATTGTTTGAGTTTGTTTAAGAGTAGTTTTATATAGGATGTGGGCTCAGGTTTCAAGGTGAACGTGGATGTGGTAATGTGGCTGTTGGGCAGTACTGGGATTAGATGTTGGGGAATTCTTTGTTAGGGCCGCTATACTATCTATGAAATAAGAGTTGAATTTTATTTGCAGTTTCAAATGGTGAGTTACTGTGTGAGTTATCATACAATATTTTATATGCTCCACTAATTATCCAGTTTTTAACAGCTGCTTCTGTTCAAGATTTGACTAAACACTCATCCAGAACAGGTCTTTCACTTAGGACTCCATAATCATTTCTCTTTTCCTATACTGTGATATCAATCATTGACAGGGAAGGCGGTCTCTAACCTGCAGTCTAAACTTCTTAGCTTCACCCCATTCTATTACCTTTCCATCTCTAGTTATTTACTCCCAGTGCCTTGGATCCTTTATCAGTTTTCTCCAGTAAATTCCAACTTGCTCTTGCCTATTTTCTGTACCCCTACTTGCAGCCATCCCTATTGGCAAAATCTCCTTTCCCTATTCATGTGTTGCCTTAGTTCTTAGAATACTCTCCACAACATTATGAATATAATACTCTGTATGGTGGTTATTATAATCCATAAGGATTTGCATCCAAAATTCCACTCTCTCCTTATTTTTTAACCCTCCCACTTTATCATCATCATCTCTTTCCACTTTGAATTATAACCTTCTGCTTGTGTTATGTATATGAGCCTTAACTGTGTAGCTCTAAAATATCTCAAGTCAGGAAATACTAAACCATCCTGTATATTGGAAGGATCAGCTTATCCCACTTAACTCTAGGCCCTTTTCCTTCCTAGATAAATTCCACAACTTTTTCTCAGGTTGATAAAAAACATGCCTGAATTAAATATAAAACTAAAGGGATTAAAAACTTTCACTGCTTGTATCCATATCCATAAACAAGAGCTGTCATTACAGAAGCCCTTTTAATCCATACTCCTAAATATGTCACCTTATCATAAGTGGGTATTGCTGAATCAAGTTATGAGTGAGTACATAATCTATGGCTATAGCATTTGGTTTATCTTCAGTAATTTTCTATCTTGAAAAGACTCGAAACTGTCTTAAAATGTTTCACAACACCGGAAAATCATTTTCTGGCTTTATGAGGTACAAAAGTGTTTGCAAATAAAGCCAACTTTTCTTGACAAAGCTACAAATAATATTCTTGAATTTCTGAGTCCCTTATTTTCTTTGCCAGTGGCTCTAAATATAAAGCAACCAAAGGATAAAGAGGACACCCTCTGCTTGATTCCTGCATTCAAACACAACTTACAAGAGAAGAACCCTCCTACATTACTTCTTGCCTCCAGTCCTTCATATATCCTCCTAATTAACCTTATTTTTGTATCAGAAAATGCAAATGTTTCTATTTCTCTACTCAAAAGAATCCCAGCTTATAATGTCAAATGCTTTGTCAGCATTAAGACCCACCAACAACAGCTGTGCTTTCTTACATTCTGCTTCTCTCTGGATCATCACTGTTCTATTAGAGATGTCAAATGTTTGCCTCCCCTCAACAAAGCCACACTGATCCATTTCTATCAATTTTGTCAAAATCTTTGCCATTCTTTTAGCTAGAATAGACATAAACACTTTATAATCTTCTTCTTTCAGCTGTTCCCATTAGAAGTCGCCACAATGGATCATCTGTTTCTATTTCTTCCTGTCCTCTGCATCCTGCTCTGTCACACCAACCACCTGCATGCCCTCTCTCACCACATACATTAACCTTATCTTAGGCCTTCCTCTTTTCCTCTTACCTGGCAGCTCCATTTTTAGCATCTTTTTTCAATATACCCAGCATCCCTCCACAGCACATGTCCAAACCGACGCAATCTTGCCTCTCTGGCTTTGTATCCAAACCTTCCAACCTGAGAAGACCTTCTAATATACTGATTCCTAATCCTGTCTATCCTCATCACACCCAATACAAATCTTATTATCTTTAACTCTGCCACCTCCAGCTCTGACTCCTGCCTTTTTATCAATGCCACCTTCTCATAGGTTCATAGGATGATACTAGGCTATTGGCCCAGAGGCCCTTATAAGCCTAACCAAGAATTTTGGCCATGTTCCCTCAAAGTCAACGTTTGTTTCCCCTGTCCAGCATAGACACAGGTGGGATCCCAGGGTATATTTTCTGTTTCCCATCCAACTGTCCAAGTCTCCAGCCCATATAGCATAACTGGTTTCACTATCCTCTTGCAGACCTTCCCTTTCACTCTTACTGGTACCTGTCTGTCACAAATCACTCCTAACACTCTTCTCCCCCCACTCCACCCTGCCTGTACTCTCTTCTTCACCTCTCTTCCACACTCTCCATTACTCTGAACTGTAGATCCCAAGTATTTAAACTCATTCACCTTTGCCAACTCTACTCTCTGCATCCTCACCGTTCCTCTATCCTCCCTCTCATTCACACACATAAATTATGTCTTAACCCTGCTAATCTTTATTCCTCTTCTCTCTAGAGCATATTTCCACCTTTCCAGGGTCTCCTCCACCTGTTCCATACTCTCACTACAGATCACATGTCAGCTGCAAACATCATAGTCCATGGGGACTGCTGTCTGATCTCGTCTGTCAACCTGTCCATCATCACTGCAAATAAGAAAGGTCTCAGAGCTGATCCTTGATGTAATCCCACCACCACCTTAAATGCATCCATCAGTCCTACCACAGACCTCATCACTGTCCCACTACCCTTGTACATCCCCAGTAGCACGCTTGCATACTTCTCTGCCACTCCGACTTCCTCATACAATACCACAATTCCTGTGTAGGCACTCTGTCATATGCTTTCTCTAAGTCCACAAAGACACAATGTAACTCCTTCTAACCTTCTCTATACTTCTCCATCAACACCCTCAGAGCAAACATCACATTTGTAGTGCTCTTTCCTGGCATGAAACCATATTGCTGCTCACTAATCATCACCTCCCTTTTTAACCTAGCTTTCACTACTCTTTCTCATAAAGTCATGCTGTGACTGATCAATTTTAGCCCTCTGTAGTTACTACAGCTGTGCACATTACCCTTATTCTTAAAAATCTGTACCAAAACACTTCTTCTCCATTCTTCAGGCATCCTCTCACTTTCCAAGATTTCACTAAACAATCTGGTTAAAAACTCCACTGCCATCTCTCCTAAACACCTACATGAATAGATTCATAGATTGCTATTAGGCAATAATGAAGGGGGGGGGGCTTTCTAAGCCTAGCCAGGTTTTCCCAAAATAATAAAGACATCCTGTATCAAAACAGGACATTGTGGACCAGGCCTTTATAATCTACCTCTGTCCATAAAAGACATGGGTGCCAGGCCCAGTGTAAATTTCTTATTCCCCATCCATTGGTCTAGGTTGTATTTAAATTGGGTAATAGACAAACTCAGCTTCACGTGGATGGAAATCCTGTTCCATAGGAAAGGCAGTCTGTGGGACACATATCTGTCTCTCCAGCATGTTCTTTTTAAGTCACAGACAAAATTCAGGTCCCTAGACCTTGTATTTCTTGTATATGCAAGAGATTCATATGTGTGGGGTTTGCAGAATGCCCTGTAAGCAAGACAGAATCACACCTCAGCAATCTATATGAGACTGAGTAGAGGGAAAGGGCTTTAAAGCACTCTACATAAGGCAGGTTTGTTACACCCTATATTCTTTTTGTAAGGAACCTCTGAGATCACTGTAGTTGCTGCATATGGCTGGTCAGGTACATAATGAAGGCAGCATTGTATTCTATGATTGGTCTGAAAAGGGCATAGTACAGTGGGATAATGATGTCTTTGGACTTAGATGCCATGCCCTTACTTACAAGTTGTACAGCATAAAAGGATTTTATTTTTGTGGCCATGTGATGGTCGAAGGTAAGGCTACTGTCCACATGTGTACCCAGATCCTTGATAACTTGGTTGACACTCAGGGCTGTATTATCAACATGGTAATTAGCCAGAATGGTTGATTTCCCAAAAGATACAATTATGCATTTCTTAGAATTATGTTTAAGACCATGGCTTTGGCACAATTTTTTAGTCAGAGATAGGCCTTCTTGAAGATTGCTACTATCTACAGGGGAGTCGATGATAACACCCAGCTTGCAATCATCTGCAAACTTAGTCAGTGTTTGCTTCCACTTCAGAGAAATAAATGCCAAAAAGAAGCGAGCCCAGTACCAAGCCCTGGGAAACTCCCCTAGCGACTGTTCTCTTGCTGGAAGTTTAGGAATCACTGGGCTTGTGCATTAAAATTGGTGTAGTATTCCCAGTCTATTGAAGGGCAGTTGAGATCCCTCATGAAGATCGTATTGGGATAAATGAGATAGGTAGTGTGGGTTTCCTGGGACATGGAGGGGGACCTACAGGTTGCAAGGATATGGAAAGAGACCCTGTTTATGGTAAACTACATGTACATGTATGAGTTCCCGTGGATCATACACTTCACCTTTAGTTCATTCCTGTACAGTGGCTGGCAGAAAGGTGTGAAAAGCATTATAAGCTTGCACTGACAGGGTACTATCCATGACTTTAAACCATGTTTCCATTACTACACAGATATCTACAGTCTCCATGGAGAGAAAGGCTTACAGAGAGTGGAGTTCTTAAGACTTCTAGCACTGAGCAGTACCACCTTCAAATACTCCTTCATAGGTTCAGTTAAGTCAAGACTTTTATCAGTTTGGCATTACCTTAAAAAGGCACTATGGGGATGGAAAAGATCTTTGGCAATATCCAAAATCCTAGAGGGGATAAGTGCAGACCATCCCTAGCAAAGCAGCGTGGTTTGTCAGCCATGTCCTTCCAGGCTGTCAAATATTGTACCCCCTTGGACTGACACCAGAAGCTAAGCCAGTTATTAAAATCAATCAGTTTCTGTTGGTAAAGTGACATCATTTATTTATTTTACATTTGTTGACCGTGTTTGTCCAACTGAGCTAATAGCCCTTTTTCAGCAGAGGCCCGGGGAAAAAGCTCCACATATTTTACACTAAAGTTTGCTGATGCAGTATACAGAAAGGTTAGAAAACCTCTTATACAATAAAGATATAAGTAAAGGCTATAAAACAAAAATATAGCAAATGTGACAATATAGAAAATTATAGTATATAGTTGCTAGTAATTTAAGTCTTGATAGAGTACAGAAAAGAGAAGTAAAAGATTTGAAAGCTAGTCTACGAAGGTTAAAGTTTTAGGTTTACACAGACAGGTAAAAGCCTAGTAGAAGCGCTAGAGAGAGCTAATAAATAAAAATAGCAGCTGAAATTAGAAATAATGGGCAGTTAGTGGTCAGAATTTTGGAAATAGTTTGGATAACTTTGGAGGGTGAGTACAGTGACAGGACCAGTGATTTGTCATCCTTGGAGTAGGTAGCATTCTGCTCAGTTTTAGACTCATACCTGCCTGAGACACATAATCAGTGAGCTCAATCATATATTGCTTCATATAGTCAATCAAGGTACATCTCAGGTCACCAACACTCCCATAGACTAGTCATAGTGGTAGCTGTGGTTCAATTAACTAAGTGCCTATGTGACTTATTAGATCATAGACCTGCAAAGGTAGCTAACTGTGACTCTCTCCTTACTCATCTGGTGAGGGGTACATCACCAATTACCAAGAAATTTGAATGTGCACTGGTTTGCCTTAAGGACTTAGCAGTGAAGACATTGGATACAGTGTTACTATATGCAACCTCTCCTTCAACCACCACATTGCCACTGTGATCAGAAAGTCCTTTTGTGTGGCATCAGCAGAGGCCCAGGGAGAAAAGCTCCATACATACAGACAGAAAAATTGTTACATTAAACAAGTTAAAGTACTGTTATAGATACAATGCATTGGATAAAAGTCATTCATTCTGTCATGTATAAATCTGATTTGTTATAGGGTAACAATTAGGAAGCAATGTAGGGGTGGCCAAAATACCTCTTTAGCACATGTTTATATTGCCAGAGTTTGTCAGGATTAAAGCAAGGGCATAGCCATTGCCTTTTAAAGTACTGTTTTAGATTTTTTTCTGAATTGGGTTAGAACGGGTTCTGAAGTAAGCCCAGCAGGAAGTGAGTTCCATATTTTGCCAACAGAGTTGGCATATAGAGAGTCTTCAGATAAGTTGTTGCTTTTCAGGGTTTGGACTAGTAATTTCTTGAATGAGCGAAGTGTCTTGAGGCTGCTATAAGGGGTGATAATTTTTGTAAATACGGGTGTGTTTTCAGGTTGGTAGAGAATTTTATGTGCTACTATTAGCAGATTGTACTGAAGCTGGATAGGCAATTCTAGCCACCCTAGATTCTTTAGGTTCAGACAGTGGTGTGTTCTGTATTTTGCTCCAGTGGCAAATCTAGCAATATGATTAAAGCAGCTAGAGACTTTATTAAGGTCAGCCTTACTCAAGGTCGTGAAGAAAGGGGATGCATAAAGGAGGGTGGAAAGTAGATGTGTATGGGCAATTACTGTCCTAGCTATTAGAGTGAGGAAATGTTATTTCTTGTATAGTGAGCCAAGTTTTTTATTAACTTTTTAATAGTTGATTAATATGCATATCATAGTTGAGGTTATTATCAACTGTTACACCTAAGAGTTTGGTACAGGGATCTGGGACAATGACAGTGCCATTGTTAGATTTTATAGTAAAGGTTGGAGCAGAGGCTTTATGAGCGGGGGAGAAAAGCAGTAGCTTTGTTTTGTTAGGATTTAATAGGAGACATCGATTACAGAGCCAATTTTTGAAAGTATTAAAATATTTTGGGATAGAGTCTCAGACTTAAAGGGGAAGTGGCAGAGCAAATCAAAGTGGAGTCATCCACATATTGAATGCAGGTGGCTGTTGGGATGACTGTGTACAGGTCATTAATAAAGATAGAAAATAATAGGGGTCCTAATAAAGAGCCCTGAGGGACCCCAAGTGTGATAGGTAGAAGGGAAGATAGTTTGTTCTGCAACAGCCTGTTGTCTACCACTCAGATAATATTTGAACCATTGGATAGCCTGGACATCTAGGAGAATAGTTTTAATTGTGTGTATGAGTAGTTGGTGGTTCACCATGTTGAAGGCTTTGAAGAGATCAAGAAATAGGGAAGATGAAAGGTTATTGTTGTTTTTGTTTTGATTAATAACATTGGAGAATGAGACAAGGGCCATGGTTGTACTGTGGAACGGTTTGTGTAATATTAGTATTAATATTAATATTAATACAAATGGTAGTTTGACCAAAAGTAAGGCTATTAGGAGTGGCCCACACAGTGTCACCAAATAAATATGCAAGTACTCTCAAAACCCAAATATCTTTAGACACTGCAGCCACAATGAAAGGTTTAAATATATTTAGTAATAAATAATAAAATAACAAGAAAGTACTCAGTATATAATTATAGTGACAACAGAGTTCAAAATCACAGGAAATATTTAAAACAAGATTGCAGCATAGTCTCAAATAAAGAAAAATATCTAAACTAAGCTTTGCTATATTCCTGACTATGTCCAAGAGAATTATACTTTTTCCCAGAAACTTACTTTATCAGAGCAAGGCAGATGGTGTGGTGAATGGTTCTTGTCAGGTCCAAGACATAATATAGAGAGTTCTTAAATTAATATCTCAAATATTACTGCTGAGAACGCTTGCAGAATGACATCATTTCTTGTCATCTGACTCTATCTCAGGTAAAACCCCCACTTCTGGAGCTGGCAGTATTTAGCATCTACTTGTGAAAATACATAAACCTCAGATCTCTGGCTGATGCTGAAAGTCATAAGACAATTACATTCCTCCACATTTCAAGACTAGTAATTATTTCACCCAAAAGACAATACAGAAAGCTTCTCAGCCCAGACTCTATGTCTCTAGCTCACTGAAAACTGAAAGATAGCATCTTTTATTGCGTAGTCATAAAGTAATTTAATTTCAGCTATTTTTCTGAAGTTAACCTCCTGTATTCCAGTTTCCACTGTTAAAATATGTACACTTAAACTGTTACAATAGTGCATGTACATTTCTGTTCTATTCCAGTAGGGCACACTGTGGTTACATTTTAAGAGCAAGCATTTTATAAAATACATTTTAACATACATATCTGTACAAACCAGTTTGATATACACATGACATGCAGTTCTAATACAGTTGTAACACAAGCATCTTATATAAATCATATTGATATTCACAAAGCACATATAATTATTTACAAAATTCCAGATAGCGGTGCTGGCAGTATCTCATTTCATGACACTTCTTTCCCCTTCGAAGATTCAAGCTAGTTTTTCAAGTGACCCTTGAAAAACATTCCTTGAGAGGGATGAACCTATCTGAGAATACATTACCCCATAGCCTGTCTTGAGATCCCAGTTGCCTTTGCATTGTTGATCTCAGTACAGAGCTGCGCTGTCATATCATATGCCTGACATCCTAGACTCCACCATTGTAATTTGGGATATTGCTAGCTGGCTCCCTGTGGCCATAGATCCTCCTCAGACTCATCCTGCCTTCTACTGCAAATACTTAGCACCAGGGCCTCCTTATCATGGTAAGGTTTCATCATATTAACATGGCAAAGTTTGTGCCTTGCCTCCTGCCTAGCAGTTCTACCATGTAGTTAACATCACTGACCTTCCTTACCACTTTGAGGGGTCCCTCCCAAGCTGCCTGCAGCTTGTTGTGTCTGACAGAAATGAGAACCATAACCTGCTGCCCCACAGCATACTTCCTAGCTCGAGCATTCCTGTCATACCAGACCTTTTTTCCTGCTGTTGGGCTTCTGCCTGGTTCTCCTGGGCCAAGCCCACAAACTCACTGAGCCTTGTCCTCAGGTTTAAGACATATGCCACAACAGACTCCTGTTGGGATTCACACTCACCCTCTCACTCATCACGAATCAAATCTAGAAGTCCCATCACCCTATGCCCATACAGCAACTCAAAGGGTAAAACACCTGTGGATACCTGGGCACCTCTCTGTAAGCAAACAACAAATGGGGCAAATATTTATCCCACTCCCTCTTAAACTGGTCTGCAAATGTCTGTTGCACGGTCTTTAGTGTAGAGTTTAACCTCTCCACAAGACCATCTGTCTGTGGATGGTAGGGGGTGGTCTTTATGTGCTTCACCCCACAGTGCTTCCACAGACAAGCCAGCAGTTCTGACATGAAATTAGCACCTCTGTCAGTTAGTATTTCTTTGGGGGAACCTATCCTGCAGAGAATCTCTAATAAAGCATTTGCCACCTTTTCTGCCTCAATGGAGGACAGAGCCACCACCTCAGGGTATCTGGTAGCACAATCTACTACCACTAGGATATACTTCTTCCCTGAGGAACTTGGGGTACTCAAAGGCCCCACAATATCCAGAGCTACCCACTGAAATAGCTCCTCAATCACATGCAAATGCATCAAAGGAGCTTTGACCTTGTTTTCTGCCTTGCCTACCTTTTGGCACTGCTAACAGGTCCTGTAGTACCCTGTTACATCCCTGGAAATCCAGGCCAATAAAAGTTCTGCATGATATATTTCTTTTTACTCTTTATGCCCATATGATCTGCAAAGGGATGGGTGGCCTAATGGTTAAGGTGTTTGCCTTACAAACACAAGGTGCAGGGTTTGAGTCTCACAAGGGGTAATTGGCTAGGCTTAAAATGGCTTGGAAGGGCAGTTAGCTTAGTACTAACCTATGAACCTATGAACCATGGGTTATGGCTAGAAGTGCCAGATAGTAGGCTCTGGGCACTACCAACTGCTGTATTCTCTCATTTGCAAGCCCTCTCTCAAGGGTCCATTCTCTATACAGTAAACCTTTGTCCCAGTATACAGATCCCCTTTTTCTTTGACAATCGGGTGCCTCCCTGGCTACCTCCTTCAAACCTTGTAATGTAGAGTATGAGAGCTGAGCCTGTCTCAACTCTCTCTTTGCAACCCTTCCCAGCTCACCTTCCACAGGAGGTCTGTTATCCTCTGACAGCGGTCACTCACTGTCAGCCTGGATAGTACTACTCACCTCTGCCCTTGCAGTCACTCTGTCCAAGGGAACATCAGTACTCACCAGCAGCTGTGGCTCACCTTCAGTCTTGCTGCTACAGGGTAGTGCCCTCACTGAAGTAGCCACGTTACTAGTTGTGGCTTCAAGTGTGTAGTCTGTCTGCCCCCCCACACACACACACACCAGGCTACCAGACCCACATGCCTGTCTCCAAGCCTGACTGCCTGCAACTGCATGCACACAATGTACTGCATTGTCAAAATCATTCCCTATCAGGACATCTGCAGGGATGTCCTCAAACACATCTACTTGCTTGCTTCCTTTTCCACTTTCCCATTTAAGGTGAACTCTAGCCAAAGGTATTTGGAATGGGGTCCATCCTAAAGCTCTATCTGAAGTAGACTGTCCAAGCAAGTAGTGCTCCTCTTTAACCATTGCAGGCTTCACAATGGTTAAGTCAGAGACTGTGTCTCTCTTAGCAGTGGCCTGTTTCCCATCTATTAAGATAGGATATAATCTCTTGTGGTAGTTTGGCACCCTTACTGTCTCCAGACAACTTACTGCTGGTATTCTTTCATTCCTATTTACTGGCTCTCCCACCTTTTGTTCCCCACCTTGCCTCCATGGACATCTGTATGCTACATGACCCCACTGGTTGCATTTAAAACATTTAACCCTTGATCCTGGCCATGTACCTGAACTAGTGGCTTCCCCTGTTACTGTTGGACTCTTTTGGGGTGGTTTAGGATGCCTACCATGGGTTCCCTTAGACCCACCAGCAGTACTGCATATCCCTTTCCTGTGCAGTGATGCCCTCCTTGCTAGAGATAGGTCTCGCTTTTTCCCCAACTCATCTGTGGTATTACATTCTCTGTCTGCCAACCAGATTCTCATGTCCTCAGGCAAAGTTCTAAGTGCTTGTGCCCTCGCCAAAACATCTGACAGCCTTTCAAAAGTGGTGACCTGACACCACTCACCCACCTATGAAAATAAGTGCTTAGTTCAGCAGTATATTCACACATACTTTCATCTTCCTTGTGCCTATGCTCACAGAATTTTGTTCTATAAACTTCAGGTGTTAGTTTAAAATACTCTAATAAACAGCATTTAACTGTATTATAATTTAAGCAATCAGTATCAGACAATTTAGAAGCAGCAGTTACAGATTTACCATAGAGTAAGGGGGTCAGGAACCATACCCAGAGCCCTTGGTCAACATTATATTGTTTACATACCCTTTCAAACATATGAATTAATTATTACCCTCTGTAAATTGTGGAAGAATTTACTGACTTTTATTGCTTCTAAGGTTCAGTTATTCCTTTTCCCATTATCTCCATGACCCTGGTAAAGAGTCAGCATCTCCTTTTCATGTTGTCTCTGCCTCTCATTTTCTTCAGCTTCCAGTCATCGCTGTCTCTCTGCTGCTTCTAATTCCATTTGTTTCTTCTGCTCTAGTTTCTTATTTTCTTCAGCCTCTAAACCCCTCAGTCTCTCTGTTGATACTATTTCCAAACATTTGGTCTCCAGTTCAAATCTCTTTTATTCCAGACAGATTTTTAAGTCCTCTATGGAAAGCCTGAAATGTCCATTTTCTGAGAGTTGTACATCCCCAAAGCGGGTCTAATTGTCCTCCTGGTTGCTGGTCTGTGATGCAGCTGTGACTAATGCTAAAATCATTTCTGCTTTGGTCAGGTTGTCATACACCAGTCCTTTGTCTTGGCAGATCTCAGCCAACTGGCTCCTTGTCAGCTTCCCATACTCCTCTGCTGACATCCCTGCCTGCTCTCCCTGACTAAGTAAGCTAACAAAAAAATAAATAAAACTATTTTGATATGAAACTCTGAATGTCTGCAGAGTGGCTGCTTGAGAGTACAAACACATTCTCTTTCTAAGAGAATTCTTAAATTAATATCTCAAATATGACTGCTGGGAAAGCTTGCAGAATGACATCATTTCTTGTCATCGAACACTATCCCTCTACTGCTGGAGATGGCAGTATTTAGCATCTACCTATGAAAATACATAGACCTCAGATCTTTGGCAGATGCTAGAAGTCATAAAACAATTACATTTCTCCATATTTAAGAATAGCACATATTTCACCCAAAGACAATACAGAATGCTTCTAAACCCAGACTCTGTGTCTCTAGCTCATTGAAAAGTGAAAGATACCACCTTTTAATGCATAGCCATAAATTAATTTAATTTCAGCTATTTTTCTGAAGTTAACCTCCTGTATTCCAGTTTCCACTGTTAAATATATATACTTAAACAGTTACAATTGTGCATGTGCATGTCTGTTCATTTCCAGCAGGGCACACTGTAGTTACATTTTAAAGACAAGCACTTTATAAAATACCTTTTTAACACATATATATGTACAAACCAGTTTGATGTACACATGACATACAGTTCTAATGCAGTTGTAATACAAGCATCTTATATAAATCATGTTGATATTCACAAATCACATATAATTATTTACAAAATTCCAGATAGCTGTGCTGGCAGTATCTCCTTTCATAACAGGCTATTCTCTCCTGCCAGAACAGTGTAGACCACATATCTTCCTAATGAAAAATAACTTGTTGGGATCCCAATCGCTTAAACCAGAAAAAAGATAGTTTGAATAATAGATGCAATACTTCAACCAGAAATTCCCAACTCAGAAGGATGTAAGCTACCTCTCCTGCCACAAGAGTGTAGACCACAAACCTTCCTTATGTAAGATAACTAGCTTGGAGACCAAGTGCTTAAATCAGAACTAAGAGGCTTAGAATAACAGTTACAATGTCATCAGGCTATTAACAAGCAGTAGTAAATGCAGCAGATTAAATACAACTGGACACCTTTAAGAATGTGCAGCATAAAGCTAAATAATGTAGGAATAAGCATGACTACATTAAAAGCAGCTGAAAATGTGCATTTTTTACAGTACATGGGAAGGTAGGAAACAGCAAATTATTCAAGTTTAAGAGAATAATAGGGGCTTCCCAATTGATCTCTCAGTGCTCAGTAGAATGAGCTGATGAAATAAGACCGGGAAGAGTGTCCAAAGTCAGATTTACAGTAGGGCTCAGGCACTCAAAAACTACAATGTTTAAAAGCACAGCAGGACTGTGGCAGGTGAGTGAGAAAAATCAAATGCAGACAGAGATCAGCAATAGTCAGGCACAGCACAGCAAGTCACACAGCACAACATCTAAATAAAGATGTCACTAAATGCTTGTAGGTTAAGTGAGGAATGCTATTTCTCAGTTCCTCCCATTAAATAACTAGATTTTATTTCATTTGCAAAAGATCTTTTTTCTAACTGACCCTATCCAAGACCTCTTTAATCTCCAAAAAGGACAAAAAAAAAAGCAAAAACAAAACAAAATGCAATATAAAAGAAAAGATGAAAAATGGAAATAACCAAACCTTAAATGAATAACTACAATCAAAAATTAAATGCAGACAATGATCAGTAGTCAAATGTAGACAGACAGAAGCAATAATCAGGCAGAGAACAGCTGGTGCTTCCCCTCCCTGTAAATTACTATTACACAAAACCTTCCAGATCTTTATCACTTCCTTCCCTCCTAACTCCCAAACCTCCAAAAGAATGTCATCTGTTCCTGGAGACCTTGCAGACTGATTATTCATCACCATTTTTATCTCATCTGCTCCTGTCTTATTAGTTGTTGACCCTCATCTTCCTCTAATCTTAGCATAATTAAGTCTTTCAGAAATATTTCAGTTTCTGCTCTTTGTTGGTTTCCACATTCTTCTGCGTTATACAAATTTTCATAAATGTTTCACAATATCTCTAATGTACCTGTAAGATCTGTGGTTATTTTTCTTGTCATAATCTCCTTAAATTTAACAACAACCATTTTTACTTTCTGTTGTCTAAGTTGCTATGTTAAAAATGTTTGTACTCTGGAGTTATCAAACAATAGTTGCTTTACATCAATCTTTCTAAACTCATGCATATTATCCAAACACTCCTTTATTTTCTGTTTATCGCACTGTAGTTATTCCTATTATTGTTCTTTGAAATATGCCTTTTTCTGCAATACCTTAATGTTTGATAGCCCCTCTAAATAATTTCTATTACTTCTTAACCATATCTCTTTCTCTTTTATTTCTATTTTTAAACTCCATTTTCATTTTATCCAGCACACTAGCTATCCATTCTTAAGAAATGGCTATCTTCCCTAGTAACAATGTTTCCACTACTATTCTTTAAATTACTTTTTTAACAGGTAGGTGACAAAGCACCAGAGTGTCATTTGTACTTCATTACTCTGCATTTTAACTTAGTTTTTATTGGTGCATGATCTGAAATAGTTATTGGATGTCTGCCAAAGTTTTCAACTAAATCCACATTTCCTGTGAAAACATAATTTCTATCCAGTCTAGCCCAATTTGTGTTTCTTCCTACTTTATTACTAAGGGCATTGACCACAACTCTGAACTGAGATGTATAACAATATGCATACTTGTTTCCCGCCTTTCTAAGCTAGTATAGTCCAGTTTTCAGGTTAGTGCTGAATTCAGGGCTGCGTTACAAATCTCTGTGTTTGCCCATACCTTACTTGGATAGAAGGAAGTTTCTCTGTTCACCTGTGAGAGAGGGGAGCTTTGAGCAGCCTATCTGTCCCTGGAGGAGTGGTTTCACCCCAGAAATTAGTAGTTTATTGGCCATTTTGGGCTAATTTCTATCTCGTTCATTTCCCTGCGATAAATACCGCATTTGCCAGGTTTTGCGCGCTGGGCAGCACCAGTTAGCTAGGGTATAACTATTTCCGGCTCCACAAAGTCTCCTCTTCAGTTTTTTTCCTTGGAACTAGACAAACTTTCAACTTAAGCACTCAAACCATTCATTTCTCAGCCCGGCACTTGCTCAAAACGTATAGCAAGCACGTATAAACCCTAGCACTAGACCCCCCCCCTATACTGTACAGAAGGACAAGGCTCTCTATTCGACCTTACCAGCCATTCAGTAAAACAGTTCACTGTACCTATCTAGGCATGTCCAAAGGGCAGTTTCAGGTGGACTCTCCAGTTCAACTGGTGAATCTGGGCATTTTGAGGCAATGTTACAACTGCCTCATGTACACAGACAACCCTCTCCTCCTATCACCAAACACTAATGCATTGGTTCATAGGTTCATAGGTTCATACTAGGCTATCTGCCCTAGGGCATTTATAAGCCTAGCCAGAGTGTGTTTGGCTTTCGCCACCCATTTTAAATTAATTTTGCTATGCCCTTTTTCGAGGTTAGTATACTGTGCCTTTGTCTAACAGTGACACAGAAGTAATACCCGGGGTAAACCTACGATCTCCCATCCACTCATCAAGATTCCTCTTGAAGAGAGTCAATGAGGGACTCTGCCTAACCTTGACTGGGATTTTATTCCAGAGTGAAGGGAGCCCCTGGGTTATGAATCTGTCCCTCCAGCATGTCCTATTTATTTCAGTGCTGAGGTTCAAGTCTCTCGAGCACGTAGCTCGATGGGATTTTCTGAGGTGCAGCACGTCCATCACGTCCATTAATTCTGGGTTGGGCATTGCTTTATACGTCAGGCACAGATCGCCTCTGAGCAGGTGGTATGCCACTGAGTAGAGCTGGAGTTTCTTTAACTGGGCAGCATATGGCATCTGTTTGAGCCCTTTGATCCTCTTGGTGAGGTACTTTTGGGGTCTTTACAGTTGCTGCAGGTGTCTGGTAAGGTACATCCCAAAAGGGGCATTGTACTCAATTATGGGCCTGATGAGGGATGAGTAAAGAGGCACGATGACCTCCCCTGATCTAGATGTGAATCCCTTCATGATTAGGTAGGCTATATAAAATGTTTTTCTAACCACTTTGGCCACGTGGTTGTCAAATGAGAGATTGCTATCAACTTGGGTCCCCAGGTCCCTAATTACTTCTTCTGTACTTAATGGATTACCACCTATGTGGTAATTTGTGGGCACTTTGTTTTTGCCAAAGGGATGACTATACACTTTTTGGCATTTAGCTTGAGGCAATGGCTCTGGCACCAGTTGTCTGTTTCTATGAGGCCCTTTTGGAGGATGCTTGTGTCGGCTGGAGAATCGATTATGGCGCCCAGTTTGCAGTCATCTGCGAACTTGGTCAGCCACAGTCCTTCCGTGTTGGCCTGTACCTCCGAGAAATATATACTGAACAAGAGAGGTCCCAGGACTGAGCCTTGTGGGATGCCACTTGTAACTGGTTTGGAGTCTGACATGGCTCCAGCAATTCTAACCATGTGGGTTCTGTCCTTGAGCCAGTTTGCAACCCAACTAGTGACATAGGGGTTTATATTTAAGCTGGTGAGCTTATCTATAATGCCCAAGTGGGGTATTGTATCGAAGGCTTTTGCGAGGTCCAGATAGGCTGTGTGGACCACCTTCCCCTCGTCAATGGCCTTGGTGACTGGTTCAAAGAAATCCACCAGGTTTAAGAGGCAGGATCTGCCCTTAACAAAGCCGAACTGGGTAGGATCCAGTGTCTGTAGGTCCCCAATATCTTTATTTATGAGGTCCATAATGATCCTTTCCATAGCTTTGCAGACCAAGCTAGTCAGGCTTATGGGGCGATAGTTTCCAGGATCCGTTGAGGCACCACCTTTGTGGAGAGGGACCACTGTTGCTGTACGCCACTCTTTGGGTACATATCCTGTAGTAAGGCTGAGACTGAACAGTAGTTTTATGTTTGGGTTTAGCTCTTCTTGGAGTTCATGTAGCATGCAGCCCGGGACACCATCTGGTCCCATTGATGCTGTGTTTTTTGCTTTGGAGAGGGTGGCTCTTACCTGAGCATCTGAGATGTCAGGGGGGCAGCACTCTGCTGGGATAGATATTTACCCTTTTGGTGGGGGGGGGGGAGTTTGCGCTGAACCTGTCAGCTAGGATGTTGGCAACGTCTGTGGGTTCGGTGTAGTTTTTGTCATTTTGGACTAATTCTGAGCATATCTGGGAATTCCCACCCAGGTTCCTAACATAACTAAAGAAAGCCTTGTGATTATCCTTAGTGTCCTGTGCAATTTTTCTCTCGAAGCTGGCCTTAGACGATTTTATGAGTGCCCGTAGTTTTTTGCTAATACTGATCAGAGATGCCTTCCCTTTTTGGGATTTTGCTCTATCATGTAGTAGCTTCCTCCTTCTATTGTATAGTTTGTTTATGGCTGGGGTCCACCAGACAGGACGCCTGCCTTTGGAAGATTGGGTCTTGGTTTTATTTGGGATTGCATGATCCATGCATTCCTGAAGGTGTTCATAGAATGCGTTTATATGATAATAGACTATTGGCCCAGAGACCCTCATAAGCCTAGCCAAGAATTCTGCCCATGTTCCCACAAAGTCAACATCTGTTTCCCCTGTCCAGCATGGACACAGGTGGGATCCCAGGGGTATATTTTCTGTTTCCCATCCAGTCATCCAGGTTCCTTTTAAAGAAGGGTAAAGAGGTACTATGCTTGACAGTTCCATAAATGGGGGAGTCTTTGGGACAGAAATCTATCCCGCCGACAAGTTCTATTAACATCACAAACCAGGTTGAGGCCTTGCATGCAGGTTACGTGAGTGGAGTTTGACTTAAAGATATGCATCAGCTCCATCAAGGCTGGGTCTGAGATGGCCTTGCATGCCAGACACAGGTCACTTCTGAGCAGTCCATATAAGACTGAGTAGAGGGACATGGCTTTTAGTATATCAGTATAGAACAGGTGTTTGAGAATCTGGATTTTCCTGGTCAGGAACCTCTGTGGTCTCTCCATCTGCCGCATCTGCTTGGCAAGGTACATGGCAAAGAGGGCATTGTACTCAATAATGGGTCTGATAAGGGAGGAATACAGGGATGTTATGACCTCCTTGTTCCTGGATGAAATACCCTTACTTATAAGGTGGGCCATGTAGAAAGCCTGCCGTACAACAGAGGCAACATGGTGGTCAAAATTTAGGTTGCTATCAATCTGGGTGCCCAAGTCTCTCATAATTGATTGTGTGCTTAGTACATTGTTATTAATGTAATAATTAGTGGGGACACCATTTTCCCCAAAGGGGATAATGATGCATTTCTTGGCATTAAGTTTGAGGCCATGCTTCTGGCACCAGTCATTTGTTTGGGTAAGGTGTTCTTGGAGGATGCTCACATCACTAGGGGAATTTAAGACAGCAGCCAGCTTGCAGTTATCTGCAAACTTGGTCAGCCACAGATGACTAGTTTTGGCTTGCATCTCAGAAAAGTATATCCCAAACAGTAGAGGCCCCAAGATCGATCCTTGGGGTACACTGCTCATTATGGGTCTACTACTAGAGGTGGCATCCCCTATGTTTACTGAGTGGGTTCTATCCATGAGCCAGTTAGCTACCCATCTGGTAACATATGGGTTGATGCCTAGCTGGGAGAGTTTGTCTATTATGCCTGAGTGGGGAATAGTGTCAAAGGCTTTGGCTAGGCCAAGGTAGGCTGTATGCAATGTCTTCCCCTCATCCATGGCTTTGCTGACTGTTTTGAAGAAGTCAACCAAGTTCAACAGGCATGATCTCCCTTTGACAAAACCAAATTGTGAGGGATCAAGCCTTTGGAGGCTGTCAATGTCCTTGTTTATAAGGTCCATGACAATGTGTTCTATGGCCTTGCAGATCAATCTAGTTAGGCTGATGGGTTATAATTGCCTGGGTCAGTGGATGCTCCACCTTTGTGCAGAGGGATCACAGTGGCTGCCCTCCATTCAGCCAGGAAAAAGCCAATGCTCAGGCTTTGGTTGAGAATAGGTTGCCTAATGGAGCTGACAGCTCATCCCTGAGTTCATGTAGAATGCAGCCAGGGATGTTGTCTGGTCACAAGGAGACTATATTTTATGCCTTTGACAGGGCATTAAACACCTGCACCCTGGTGATGAGAGGAGGGGGGCAGGTGCTGGGGATGTCCTGGTATAGTGATGGGGAGTATGGGGGGTAAAGTTTTCACTGAACCTGTCTGCCAGTATGTTGGCTATATCTACATCATTTGTGTATAGGGTGTTATTGACTAGCAGTTCAGAGCAGATTTGGGTTTACCTTTCAGATTGCAGGTGTATGTGAATAAGGCCTTGTGATTGCCCTTAGTGGATGCGGCCAGTTTGGACTTAAAGTTAGCCTTAGAGGATTTCACCAGTGACCTATATTTGCTTGTTCAGACAAAGGAGAGATTGCGTCCACCTTGGAACCTGCTTCTTAGTCCTGGACAACAATTTTTTTTCCTTTTATTATAGAGTTTGTTTATTGCTGCTGTCCACCACACAGGTTTACTCTTCCTTGAGGAAGATGATTTGGTCCTGTAGGTATTGCTGAATCCATACAGCTAAGTAGGTGCTCATATAATTTTTTGGTGTAGGCTTGGACATTAGTGCTATTTCCTACTGAAGGGATGGTGGCTGAGAAGTTGCTTATACCTGCTCTCAGGAGATTGAGGTCATCTTTGGAAAAGTTTTTTGTTTGACCCTGACAAGGGCGTCTATATCATATTATCACATGATGAAAAGAGCGAACGCTCTTTCATCGAACCAATAATATCGAAACAACAAAAAAGTGAACACACTGAACAGCAATTTTTTCCCAGGGAAAAAATTCGCTGCTCCGCAAAAAAAAAAGAAAAATTTTAAACACAAAATGAAGTGGGGGACTTTGCCCCCGCACCCACCAATGTGGGGGGGTTGTGCCCCCCACACCCCCTATTTAAATATACCCACCAATGTGGGGGGGTGGTGCCCCCCTACTTAAATGTACCAACTCCAAAATCGCACCATAGTGGAGAAAATGGCAAAGTCTCAAAGACGGCCTACCGCTCCGTGACTTCACTATTTTCTCCTTTCAACATTATCAGATTCATGAAAGGGCATTCGCTCTTTTCATCATCTGATAATGTGATATAGACCCTGACAAGGAGGGGCTCAGGGGAGATGATGACTTCAAAGGTGATCACTTTATGTTCAGATCTTACCAAGCAGGATGACACTGTAGGGGTGCTACACTGGCTACTCATGTTGGTTACTACCAGGTCCAGGATATTTTCACCTCTCGTAGGGGTGTCGACCAGATGATCCAATGCATTGGCATTGACAAAGTCAAGGAATCTATGGGTGTTCATATCCATCCTGAAATCCCTCCTTTGTCAACTTCACATGCTCATTTATTTCTTAATATAATTCAATACTATTTTCTCTTTGTCTGTACAAGTAAGAACATTCACATTATAAGATGCCATGAACAGATCGGCCAATATAATAAAAAGTGATTATTCCTATTTATTATACATGACAGTTTTTTAATGTGTATTTTCAACTTTTATCTTACATGCACACATTAATTTTGGCAGACTGATATTTTATATAGTTGTTTTTACTCATCTGCATTTGAGTCTATGTCATATTTTGCAAGACTTTTTGATTTAATGAAAACCAACAAACAAAAGGCTAAATACATTTTCAGAACACTCCATTCCCTATTAATGTAAAGCAAACACACAAAACTATGCACATTTGCAAGAAATAAAGTTTAATCCCCAGATAGGAAATATTGTCCCAAATTGACAGCTGCACCTACAGGCATAACCTGGTCTAAAATTAAGGTTACCCATGCTAAATCAAATGTTACAGACTGTGTTCCCACTTACACTAATTGCCATATGTTCTTTTTTATCTCTAGTCCCCTCCTAGATGTGAAATTAGCTTTTGTGTCCTCAGAAAACATTAACTTTTAACCATAAGAAAAAGTGAAATGGGCACCTTTAAATAAAACTAAATAATGTCTTGTTCTATTAAATGCATTAAAGTAGTAAAGCTGCTGGAGAGTCTACCATGTCTTATCCACTTTCCCATAATTTCAAACTTTATTTTTCACTGAACTGCTTGTCTTTGTACCTTTAAAATGTCAATTTCCCACAGTGAAGAATGCGCATACCTCTCAAGATTAATTGCTTGCACCTGCAAACAGTTTGTCTCCATGTAAAAGTAGTCAGCAAAGAAAAAAAAAAAGCTATCAACTTGCAAATGCATGAATCTTGGTCAATTTCATTTGCAACAGAAGTTTCCTGACTTCTTGTCTGTCACTAAGAATATTTGCTAATGAAAACAAAAACAAGTTAATATCTTCGGAGATGCAATGAGCTTAACATTCTTCACGGTTTTCATCATTTTGTCTCAGTTTTCTAGCCTATTTTCATACAAAAAAACTGTAGATAGCTTAAACCAAGTTTAAAGCTCACACCAGCAAAAAGTAGTTCAAGTTTCAGCTTTGGTTCAAGAGATGGGTTCCAGCAATTCAGAGGGAAAAAAATAAATCAAATGTACTCTGATGCGATTAAAATAAATAAATAAAACAGTGAAGGAATATATCAACTCAAATGACAAAGGGCTGGAAAATAGAAGAAGTTTTATGAATTGATAAAGCTGCAAAAATTAGAGGCTGAAATGAAGAAAAAGACTTGCTGAGTATGAGGCTTTTCAAAAAAAGCTGCTTCAAAAAATAGCAGCAGTAGAAGATAATGTACACAGAGATAACCTGAGATTTTCTGCTGTAGCAGAGAAACTAGAAGAAACAGACTGTATTAATTTTATGAAGACACAAATAAACAACTAAACTGGTATTCCACAGCAGGGAATGTTAATTGAAAGGACACACTGTGTGTATGCTACAAATCTAACCATGAGAAAAGCAGCCAGGACCTAACCTACTAGCAAAAGAGTTAATCTTGATAAAACTGTGACAAAAGGGCAAAGTTTTAAAGGTTTTGAGACTGTAGAGTATTTATGGAAAATTATTATTCACTGTACACCAAGCCGAAGAGAAACACATTTATTCTAGTAAATGTGTATGTCGAGAGGAAGGTATGATATTCAAGCTGCTGTATCCAGCTGTCTTCAGAATATCTTTTTCTTGGAGGATCAAAGTAATTTTTTGAGACAGAACAGGCTAAGGAGGAAATACAAAAGTTTGTCCAACAAAAAGTGTCATCAAATAGAAGAAGACTCTGCTTCTCATTCTTCTAATAATAAAGCACACAGAAAAACTTTGCCAATGAAACATTTTCCACTGTTCCAAAGGAAAATGCTGGAGAGACAGACAAAAGCATAGGAATTGACCAGAAGAATTGGGAGTACCTTGGAAGTGATCCAGAATCTGGAGTTGGTTGATGGAGATGAAAAGTAAGAAGACCAGAAACACAGAAGTTAGTGAATAAATGAAGACTGCAAAGCACCCGTTGCATTTGTGAAATAAGGCTGTATAAGAAAAGTGGAAAGAGTGTATTTTTGCTCACGTTGTTAAACTTGTGAGGAACTGAAAAGCATTTGCTCACTTTATGTCATTAATGTTTGGAAGGACTCTGAGGAGGGGTGAAAGAAGAAGGTAAAAGGTAAAGGTACATAAAACAATTTCTGTTCTTAAAAGTACATCTATGAAACTTTCCACAATATAAATTGCATGTTTTCTAGTTATAGTCAAAGTATACTTTATTGTCATTTAGAACTACACACTTGTAGCCTAAACAAAATGTTGTGCATCAGCTCGATTCTTGAGATTACAAAGGAAAGTGAAGCAACAAATGCAAGTTGAGGAATAAACATAACTAACAAAGACAAATACAATACTACTCCCAATACATGCAAAAAAGAAAAGATATTTATCAACTCATAAACGGAAAGAATACCCTCTCTGAGTTAAATTAACTACCCTATTTAAAGTAATACAAAACACAGTACAGATTGAAAGTCCTAAGTTATTGCACTTGAGTGAGTTAAATAATATTGACTATGGATATAATAAATAAATATTGCACTTACTTGGAATATACACAAGTATATATTGCACAAATACATATAAATTGACTTATTATGTGTCCAGACCCCTGAGACTAGTGCCCGAGTTAAGAAGTCTAATCACTGTAATGTAGAAACTGTTACTGAATCTTGTAGTCCTGCAGTGGATGCTATGATAACTCCTGCCCAATGCCAGATACTTAAACAGTCCATGTGCAGGATGCATATTGTCTTGTACTATTTTGGTGGCCTTTCAGATGCTTCTTGCAGAATAAAGATGTTGTATCGATGGAAGACTGGAACCTGTTACCTTCTATGCAACCCTCACCACTCTTTGTAGTGCCTTCCTTTCTGTAACTGTGCAGCTTCCAAACCACACTCTGAAGTTGCAGCTGAGGATGCTTTCTATTGCACCTCTATAGAAGGTGGAGAGAATATGAGGAGGAAGTTTAGCTTTTTTCAGCCTTCTTAAAAAGTGGAGGCATTGGTGCACTTTCTTGACCAGCTGGCTGGTGTTTCCCAAGAACGGGAGTTCCTCTGATATGTGTACACCCAGGAATGTCATACTCTTATTTTATTTATTTATTTATTTAACATTTGTTTAACGGGAAAGTCCAACTTGAAACAAGCCAATTTTCAGTGGAGGCCCAAGGAGAAATGCTCCAAGTGCATGTCTTTGTAACATGGGAGGAAACCGGAGCACCCAGAGGAAACCCATACGAACACAGGTAGGACATGCAGACTCTGCAGAGAAGGCACCCCAGCTGAGAATCAAACAAGAGCTCCCCTTACTGTGAGGTGACAATGCAAACCACTACACTACTACCCCATGCTCGTAGCCCTCTACACACTCTCACCATTGATACTGAGCACTGGGTGGTTTGTTCTCCTTTTCCTGAAGTCGAAGATAATCTTTTTGATCTTACATTCATGTCAAGGTTGTTCTTGCACCAACTGATCAGAGATGGCATCTCGTCTCTGTAGGCCTTTTCATCCTCCTTTGTGATGAGCCCAATGACTGTGGTGTCATCAGCAAACTTGATGATTTGGTTGGACTTGTGTTTAGCATAGCAGTCGTGGGTCAGGATGGTGAATAACAGTGGGCTTAGAACACATCCCTGTGGAACACCAATGTTACTCGTGATGCACTTTGATGTGTTCTTACCTGAACACACCCTCTGTGGTCTCTCAATCAGGAAGTCCAGGATCCAGTTACAGAGATGTTTACTGATTCTTAAATGTGCCAGTGTTTCTATCACCTGCATTGGTACCACCATATTAAATGCAGACGTGAAGTCTATGAACAGCATCTTCACATAGGTGTTAAATATTTCCTTGAGCACTGTGCATAGTTGATCAACACAGCCTTTAAACTCCTTGCCCAGTATGTTGTCTCAGCCAGCAGTCTTCCTGGGGTTCACTCTACTTAGCTCTCTTCTTATCTCCTCTGTGCTGAGGAGGTACTGCATCCTTGTCATCAGTGGGTAGCTTTAGTTCCAAGCTGTTGTTTCTTTCCTCAAATCTACCAAAAAAGATGTTCAGACTGTCCAGGAATTCAATGTTGCCCTCACACTGTGCTGACCTGATTTTGTAGTCAGTGATCTCCTGTATGCCTTGCCATACTCTCCTTACATCCTTTATGTCTTCAAAGGGGCTCTGTGCCATTCTGCTATACTCCCTCTTAGCCTCCTTTTACCCCTCCTCAGATTACCTCTTGCTACACTTAAGGCTGCTTTGTCCTTAGCCCTGTAAACTGCATTTCTCTCCTTCAGAAGTTCATATACCTTAGGGGTGAACCATGGCTTCAGGTTAGCTCTAATAGTGATACTCTTGGCAGTTGTTACCCCATCAACACAGTTTGAAATGTATGCCATCACTATCTTAGTGTATTCGTCAATGTTCAGATGCTGATTCACTGTGGCTGCCTCCTTGAACATATCCCAATTGCTTCTTTCAAAGCAGTCTTGGAGGGACTCCATAGCACCCTTGGGCCATACCCTGATTTGTTTCTTTGTGGTATTTCTCATCTTGTTCTTGTTGGAGAGTTCCAGTCTCAGGTAGTCCATCTTGCTATCCAGTGATCTCACATTAGCTAGCTGTATACTTGGTAGTAGGGGGTTGCTTTTAACTTTACATCAATACCTGCTCTGCAACATCTTTTCCTTGTTCTCTGACACCTCTTTCTCTTTTTTCTTGTCCAGCATATTCCAGAAATATGTTCTACCAGTTTCAGGCACTTTAGAGTGTGAAGAGTTAAAATACTCAGCTGTTGTAGCTGTGCAAGTAGTAGGCCCCAGATACTCTGCAGACTTCAAGGCATCCAACCAGCAAAATGTAGATGTCAGCTGTTTAATTTCTAGTAACTTCTGTCTACTATAAGTTATTGTACCTTCAAGTGGAAGTGCAGAAAAAGATTTTTTCAAGATTGTGCAACAGAAGACAAAATATGCATATCTATAGAATGAGCTGACACAGCTGCAGCCACACAGGGCGCCGCCATTTTTTTTTATAGTAAAGTATTTGTAGCTGTTCTTGTATCCATTTGTTTGTATTCTTGTATGTATTTGTGATAACATTTCTAAAGGAAATGTGGGCCTTTTTTCTCTTTTCTTCTTCTTCCTCTTCTTTTTTAGTATTAAGAAACATAGGCATTACAGTGAAAAAAGAGAAGAAAAGCTAAACAAAAACATGTTTAAATAAAAAAGCTGTATTGTAACCTTGTGTTGTTGAGGTGGGGATGAGATGCAAAAGTACATGGATCATAATATATGTAGAGCTGATATGTTTTCTCTTATGTTTGTATAAGTAAATGTCTGAATAAAGACTCAGCTTTATCTGATAACAAATTTTCACTGAAACAAAGTAAATCTGAGAATACTGAATATAATGAAGAGTTTTCCTTTAGCAATAAATGTTTCAGCTTGTCTTTCAGACTACAGCAGAGAACATACAATTTTCTTTTTTCTCTTACATTTCCATGGAGACAGTCTAATCATAGGGCAGTAAAAGACAGAAATTACACTTGTGTAAAATCTTACCATAACAGTAGATGTCCACAGTCTACCATCAATCCAAGAGCTATTCACAGCAAGGAGCCTTAAAAAAGCCCACAAAATACTTAATGACTCCTCGCACCCTGCACACAGCTGGTTTACTCAACTGTCATCTTACAGGAGGTACTGTACTATTTACTGTAGGACCTCCAGATTCATTAACAGCTTCTACCCAACGGTGATGAGACTTATTAACTCAGACACCAGCCCTAGTGACTCCACCACAAATTAACTTAATAACACTATTTTGTTTGGAATGTGCAATATTTATTTATTTACTTAGTTATAAATTTACATTCAAGTGCAATTGCCTGTTACTTGCTTTATGTAATAATACATAAAGAGTGACAGTTTTAGTTCATGTGCAATAACCAATCTTACCTGTCCTGCTGCTACTGTACAGTATTTATAGGATACATTGGGGGGGTAGCTTTTTTTCCTTATGATCTTGGAGCATAGTCATTAGTCTGTAATTCCTTTACTTGATATGTCTTATTGTTGTATTTGTTGTATCCTATGCTTCTTCTGTACTCTCATAGTGAGTTGATACTCATAATTTTGTTTAGGTTTACACATGTGTAGTCCTAAATGACAATACATTTTACTTTGAATCATTGAATCCTTCTCTTCACTGTTGCAGTATTCTTTTTTACTAAAAGGATTCCCTGCCAAGCGTAGCCCTTCTGGCCAGTATACCAAAGCCTTACGATTTTATAGATGTCATACATCACACATATGCTGCCCGCTCGAGGCATAAGGCATAAAGGTGATGTGCAGATGTACATACCTCAGAACTGAAAAGCCCCAGGAGGAACAACACTCCAAGGAAGTAGGAGGGGCATGTGCATCCAGAAGGAGAAAAAAGAAAAAGAACAGAACAGAAAGGGAAGGAAGGAGGGATATAATACTGCAACGGTGAAGGGAAGGACATTTCCTGTTATGGTAAGATTTTGCAGAACTGTACTATGTCCTTCCATATCACTGTTGCAGTGTTCTTTACTAAAGGGAGAGTATAAAAGCCCAAGAGGAAACTTGGGAGGAGAAAGGTCCAGAAAAGCCCTCAAGAAACCCATGCAGAATAGCTCTGGCAAAGCCAACTTTTGATCTGCAAACACCATTCAATTTGTAATGCTTAGTAAAGGTATGAACAGAGGTCCAAGTAGCAGCTTCAAGGATGGAATTGGTAACCATTCCTTTGAAAAAAGGATGAAAGAAAGCCAGGGCTCCAGTTGAATGAGCCTTTGCAGAGGCAGAAAGGATTTTCCCATGAAAAGAGTAACAGAAAGAAATGGTCTTAGAGATCCATGAAAAACTGGTTTGCTTAGAAACAGCCAAATCAAGAGATCTAGGATGAAAGGATATAAAAAGCTGTTCAGACTTGTGAATGGCTTATCTAAATAATATCTGACCTGCCTATGCAAGTCCAAGGTGTGAAGAACCTTCTCATTAGCAGGCTGCAGAGAAGGAAAAACTAAATGAAAATTAATCGACTGATTAAGAGAATTCATTAACCACCTTGGGCATAAAAGAAGGATTAGTACGAAGAGATACCCTGTCCCTATGAAAATCTAAAAAAAGAGGAACAGCCATAAGAACCTGGAGTTCAGACACTCAGGTGAAGTAAGGGCCAAAACAAGAACAGTCTTCCATGTACAATGTTGTAAGGAAGCTGAAGCTGCAGGCTCAAAAGGAGCCTGAGTCAGTTCTTCGAGAAAAAAGTTACGGTCTCAGGAAGGTGGAATAGGCTTCCTGGGAGGCCTGATATGAAGGATGCCTTTAAAAAATTGCTTGACCTCAAACCTAGTGGCCAGAGGACGCATTAATGGCAGACAAGCAGAAATAGCTGAAAGATGAGCTTTAACAGAAGAATATGCTAACCCACCATGGGTCAATTCACACAAATAAGACAGAACCAGAGGGATCTCCATAGAAAGTGTATCCAGGTTATGAACAGGTACCAAATATAATACTTTTTCCATTTGGACATATAGGATTTCCTGGTAGTGGGTTTCCTGGCCTCCTTCAGAACCCAAAGCACTTCTTCAGAAAAAAAAATGGTGCCTAAAAGAGATCAAAACCTTATCACCCACAATGTCAGTTGAGGAGGAGACAAGTGAAGATGGATGAGAGACCCCTTGTTTTGTGTGAGTAGATCCATCCTGTGCAGTAACTTGTGGTTACTGCCCTTGGCTAGGTGCAGAAGAAGAGGGAACCAGTGCTATCTGGGCCAAAATGGAATCACTAGCAAAATTTTGGGGGAGTCCTGCTGTATCTTGAACAAGACCCTCAGAATCAGAGAAAGTGGATGAAAGGCATAGATAAACATCCCCTTCCAAAAAAAAAGATAGAACATCTACCTTCCAAGCTGGAGGACTTTGGACTCTGATGCAAAAAAGAAGAAGTTGTCTGTTTAAAGGAGAGGCAAAAAGATCCACCTGAGGAGTATCCCACTGATAGACAATGTCCAGAAACACATCTCTGTGAAGCATCCATTTGTGAGGCTGTGTTTTGGAGTTCTTCAAAGAGTCTGCTACTATATTTGCTCTGAAGGAATGTATACAACCTGAAGAGTCACTTGATTCTGGACAGCTAAACCCCAAACTTGAAAAGCTAGCCTGCAAATAAGGTAGGACCATTCCCCCTTGCTTGTTAATGTACCACATCACTATGGTATTGCCTGTAAAGATTTTGAGAGGCCCTGGAAGAAAAAGAGAATAAAAGGTTTGAAGAGCAAAAAGGTGAGCTCTCTTCTGCTTGATTTTGATGTGTTCTGACCTCTGATGAGGGGGCCAGAGATCATAAACCCTGAGAGGAGCAAGGCCCACCACCTTGTGTCTGAGGCATCTGAGAAAAGTTTCTGAGAGGGGGCTAGGGGCTGAAAAGGAAGTCCCGGGTTAAAAGCCAGCTGATGAAGCCACCAGTGAAGCGCAAGTTTGAGGCATGAAAGAAGATGGTCTAGAAAATCTAGAAGATGACAGTGTTGGAGCCATACTGACTTTAGGATCCACAGTAGTTTTCTCATATGAAGCCTGCCCAGAGACAGCACAGGAATGGTGGAAGCCATGAATCCTAGTGCCCTTAGAAAGTACTGGCTGTAATTGAAAGCCAAGCAAGAAGGGATTAAAAAAAAAGGTGACTAGAGAAAGAGCCTTGTGGGGGAGGCAGGGAAGCCAGCATAGGGATGGTCTGGAGCCTGCACCTGAAAAACACGTGATCCTGAGAAGGAGCCAAGGCTGATTTCTGGAAATTTATTGTAAACCCCAGGTTTTGCAAGAGACAAACAGTATAGTGAAGGTGCTGAAACAAGGTCTCATGGGAGGAAGCCTGAATGAGAAGGTCATCCAGATAAGGAAAGATTTGAACCCCTCTTATTCTGCAAAAAGCAGTAAAAACCCTTTGGGCAGTACAAAGGCCAAAGGGCAAACCAGAAAACTAAAAATGCAAAGAAGAGACAGAGAAGTGCAAAAACTTCCTGAAACAGTGATGGATTGTGATGTGAAGATAAGCATCCTTGAGATCCAGGGAGACCAGGAAAGCCTGGGGAAGAAGAAGAAGAAACAGAGTCTGAAGGGATAGCATCCAAAAAGCAGGGATTTTCAGAATGGTATTAAGCTGAGAGAAGTCTAGAATGTGTCTCCAGGTGCCTTGCTTCCTGTGAACCAGAAACATTCTGGAATAAAACCCCTTCCCCTCCTGGGAAGGGGGCACAGCCTGAATGGTGCTTTGTACCAAAAGGCCCTGAAGTAGTTCTGGGAAGAAAGGAAGCTGTTCCTGAGGAGGCTAAGGGATGCCCAGAAAAGGATGAAGGGATTTCCATACCATGAGGTCTTCCTGACAGATGATGCACAGAACCCAAGAGCCTTGAGTGATCCTTAACCAATTTGGAAGGGACAGGGAAAGATGAAGAGAAAGAGGAACATGGCTCAGGAAAGGAGGAAGCAAACAGTCAGATAGAACATAGTTTGTTTTGAAAAGGAGGTTTCTGAGAAGTAGGAGCCTGAGTAGACTTAGCAGGAACCTGCCTAGAGCCCTTCTTAACTTTGGGAGGAGGGCGAGGCTGTCTACGAAAAAAAGCTGACTTAAATGGATAATTCTTCTGGAACTTGTGAGAAACAAAAATATGCTTCAATTACTGCAAGACCTTACCTTTATCCTGCATAGACTTAAAAAGCTCAGCAACTGCAGAACCAAACAGGTTCTTATTATCAAGAGAAGCATCCAACAGTTTAGCCTTAATAATATCAGGAAAAGGATGGAGATGAAGCCAAGACTAACATCTCAAAACAAAACTAAAAGCAGCATCTCTAGAGGAGGCATCAGCTGCATCATAACTACATTTAAAAGAGTGGCAGGGTACTTGAAAAATAGAGCCCAGTAAAGAGAGGGCTGAGATTTTCCCTTCAGAGTCAGAAAGGTGAGATAGACTGGGAGGGCAGAGAAGGAAAGGCCAAAACATACCTGGTCATATGAGTCTGGCAATTAATAGTCCAAAAGGCCAAGGTGGCAACAGTATATATCTTCTTATCTACCTGTTCCATAGCTCTATTGTCCTTATCAAAAGGAAGTAGTTTAGTACAGCCAAAAGTTTAGAGGGTTTGTCAGAAGACACAGGCACTACAGAAGGGGTAGGAGAAGAACATTTGTAGGGAGGGTAGCCTAATGGTTAAGGTGTTTGCCTTACAAACACAAGGTGCAGGGTTTGAGTCTCACAAGGGATAATTGGCTAGGCTTACAATGGCTCACAAGGGCAGTTAGCCTAGTACTAACCTATGAACCTATGAGAAACTCACACTCATCAGGCACCTTGTAAAATATATCAGGTTTCTTAGGCGTTGGTGGTTCAGAATCCAAGGCCACGAAAGTTGATGAAAAGGTATCTAAAAGGGTAGCCAAGACTGGTGGGACAGCAGAGGGCTTAGGAGACTCCATCTGGAGGTGCTCATAAAACCTTTTTTGAATGTCAGCAACCTGAGAACAGTCCCATTTAAAAAATGACATCATACAAAAAAATAGTATCCCCAAAGGTGAGTTCTTCATAGGGAGACTCTGGGATAATAGAGTCTTCCTCCTCAGATTCATAATCCAATGGGGAAGGGATTTGAGAGGAATATACCAAAGACTCTTCTCCAGAATCCAATTTCTCTTCAGAGGTGCCCTCCTGTCTGGGCCTCTTGAGTGGGGTAGAGGACCAAGGGGGAGCAGGTACAGAAACTCCATGGAGAGGCATCAAGGCCATCAGTAGATTAAATAATCCCTGAATAAAATCCTGCCATTCACACCGAGGATCATTAGGAGCAGGGGAAATATGATTGGTTTTCTTTTTTTTTTCTTTTGAGGGACATTTGTCCTAAACACATAAGGTGATTCAGACCCTTACCTACACTCAAGTAATATAGTAGGAACCTCCTCCTGAACAAGTATCTGCAGAATCCCCCTTGCTCCCTCTGAACTAATCAGCTGAGGTTCCCTTTCAACATCTGGGGTGGTCATCTGCAGAGAAAGGAAGTGCAAGAAGTCAGATCCATGCTGGCCTTCTTACCATAAGGATGACACTTGCCATATTATCTTAGAATGTGAATGATCTCACAGGTTTAGATAAAATGGAAAGGATACTTGATTATATTTAGAAATGCAGGGTGCAAATAGCAATCCTACAGGAGACACATTTGGAAATAACTGAACATGTTAATTTGACAAAGAAAGGATTTCAGGATGGATATTCTGCAGAATATCTGGGACAAAGGAGAACAGGAGTACTTATATTTATTGCTAGACAAGCTCCAATAGTGATAGATGGGGAAAATGGCAGACTTGTGGTAGTAAGTGGCTAATGGCAAGAGATGAAGATTATGTTGGCATGTATTTGTATTCCACTTAAAACTGCTATTACAGAACTTAAAAAATGAGAGAGATAATTAGTGTTTAGAAGGGAATATTACTTATAAATGGGGACTCAAATTTGATTTGCAACAATGGGGATGTATCTGGTGGCCTAGAAGGGAAAATATAACAGAATGTAGATTTCTGAAGAAATTTATGAAATATTTGGTATGAAAGACTTGTATTCATTAGTAGGAACTCAGAAGAGAGAATTGACATATTCTTCTACAATATAAAATAACTGGACTAGACTAGATAAAATTATATTTCTCAGGAACATGTACATTTGAGAACTTTGACACAAATCCAATAACTTTTTTAGATCACACACCAATAATTTCTATGATAAAAATGCAGGGTAATGAAGTAAAAATGAGACACTTTTATGCTTCCCCACCTACCTGTTAAAAAGTATGGAATTTAAGGAATTGGTACTAGAAATTATTCAGGAGTTATTATATGAGATAGAAAGTACTCCAAAAGTTATAGTGAATAGAATAAAATTAAAGTGGAGCTTATAATAGAGTAGAAATAAAAGAAAAAGAGATCTAATTAAGAAGTAATGAGGATTATTTAGAGAGGCTGACAAAGGTTAAAGTATTACAGAATAAGAAGAATATCACAGAACAAGAAGAGGTACAACTGCAGAGTGCTAAAGAGAAAATAAAGGAGGACCTGAATAATATGCATGAGTTTAGAAAGACTGCTGTTAAGCAACTACTTATTGATAATATATCCACAAAAAAATAGCACAAAGTCATAGGCAATAGAAAGTACAAATGATTGTAGCCAAACACAGGCAGTCTATAACAAGAAAAAAAATTACCAGGATCCTGTAGAGGTATTAAAGATATTTGAGATATTTTATGAACACTTGTGTATACCAGAGAAGTGGGGAAATCAAGAAAAAGCACAAACAGAAATATTTATGGAACACTGAAATATGCCAAAGCTAGAGGTAGATGAAGGTTTTGTTTAACAGTATTTACAAAGAGGGAGGCACCAACACCTTGGAAAAAAGCTGTGGTGGCTGTAATGCCTAAAGATGGTAAAGACCCATCTGATCCAGCTTTACATAGGCCCATTTAAATTTTAAGCCATGATTATAAATGGCTAGCAGAATGGCAGAGGTGATGCCAAAATGTACAGATATGGACTAATGTGGTTTTCTGGAGGAGAGGCAAACATTTGACAACACCAATAGACCAATGATGATCTAGAGGAAAGCAGAATGCAAGAAAAATACCGCTGTTATTGGTGGTCTTGATGCAGAGAAATCATGCAACAGAGTAAGCTGGTATTTTATCAGTAGTGCAACGAAAGCATTTGCATTTACTGACACAATAATAAGGTTAATTAAAAGGATATATGAGGGATCTGAGGAAAAATCAAAGTGGGAAGGTTCCTCTCTGATAAGTTGTGTCTGAACAGAAGAACCAGGCGGGGTGTCCTCTTTCCCCATTTGTTATTTCCAGTCTATTTAGAACCATTGACAAAGAAAATAAGGGATTCAGAAATTCAAAGATATAACTGGTATGGTATTCAAGGAAAGTTGGACTTATTTGTAGATAATTTTATTTTGTACCTGATGAAATCAGAAAATTTTGTGGAACATTATGAGACATTTCTGTTTTTTTTCGGGATAAATATTGATTTATCGACATTTGTTAACCGGGTTTGTCCATCTGGGCTTGTGTCCCATTTTCAGTGGAGACCCGAGGAGAAAAGCTCCAGTAATACATTTTAAACAAGTACAATTTTAAACAATATTAATATAATAGAAGTTATAGCAAAAAGATTCACATATGTTGGGTTACACGCATGAAGTTAAAGTTGCATTAAAAAAAGCTAAGTAACAATTTTACATTGATATAGTTCAATACGTCAACAATAAACAAAATTTGTTTGTATAAAATTATGCAAATGCATAGTAGACACATTGGAGAGAGAGGTGTAATGAGGTACTAAGTATGGTCCTTTTGAGGGTACATAAAGGGAAGGAAGACTAGGTAGGTCATGGCAAGGGCAGGTTCTGGAATTGAGAAAATAAGCTTTTAGTTCATTTTTAAAGTGTGAGGTGTGGGAGATTGAACGTAAGTCAAGGGGAAGTTTGTTCCAAGCATGGACAAAGGAGTGTTTGTAGAGTAGTTTGCCTACTTACCTTTTTGGGTGGTAGATATCAAGTAATTGTTGGTTAGAAGTATGGAGGGTCCAGGATGAGATGTAGATGGAGACTAAGGAAGATAGAGATGGACAGAAGGAGGGTTTATAAAGAATAGAGTGTAGCATATGAAATTGAAAAGATAGCAGAAATTGGGGAAGTTCAAGCCATTGAAGAGAGTTTAAAGAAATGCAGTGGTGTGAGTTGTATGGGGAGTTAGTAATGAATCTGGCTATTTTATGGTAAGTCTGTTAGGAGTTTGTTTAGAATGGAGGCCTGGATATTGGTAAGAACTGGGTTGGCATATAAGAGGGATAGGAGGAGGAGTGCCTGGCCCAGGGTAAGTCTAGATTCAGGGGTTAGGAATTTTTTGTTCTGATATAGCAGACCTAGTTTCTGGTTTGTTTTTTTTATACATTGGAGTATATGTAGGTTGAACTTTAGTTCATCATCGATAATGACCCCTAGGAGTTTTGTGTGGGTGTCAGGTTGGATAGTTGTATTGTTAGAAGATGTAATAAAAAAGGAGGTTTTGTGATGAGAAAGAGAATGGGGAAGGAAAAGTAGGTATTTGGTCTTTTTGGGATTTAGGATCAATAGGTTGTGAGAGAGCCATTTTCAATGGATAGTAGGGCCTGTTGGGTCAGGGATTGTAGTTTAGGAATGTTATTTGAGATGGATATAAGTGTGGAGTTGTCGGCATACTGAATAAGGGAGGATTCTTTGCATGAGGTGTAAAGATCATTGGTGAAGATGTTAAACAAAAGGGATCCCAAGATAGAGCCTTGAGGAACACCAGTGGAGATGGGAAGGAAAGGTGAGGAGGATGAGAGCCATTTGACAGACTGTTCCCTGCCAGATAGGTAACTATTAAACCAGGCAAGTGCGAAGGGGGGTAGGTGGAGATTTGCGAGTTTGGATACTAGTAGAGGATGAGAGACAGTATCAAGGGCTTTGGAGAGATCTAGGAAGAGACAGGAAATGAGTTTATTGTTGTCTAGGGCCTCTGCAATTATATGAGTGAAGGAGAGGAGGGCAGTGGTGGTGCTGTGGTGAGGACAAAATCCATGTTGGGTAGGGGTAAGTAAGTGGTGTGTGAGGAGGTGATTGAGAAGCTGTGAGTGAATACATTTTTCTAATATCTTGGAGAGGGGGGACAAAATGGCAATGGGTCAGTAGTTTGAGGGGTCAGTGGAGTTTCCACCTTTATGAAGAGGGATAGTGAAGAAAGATTTCCAAAGGGTGGGGACAGTTGAGTCCAGAGTAGATTGATTAATTAGTGTAGATATAGGACAGGCAATTGAGTCAGCAGCAAGTTTGAGGAATGTAGGAGATAGATTGTCAGTGGAAGGAGAGCAAGGTTTTAGCTTGAGTAGTAGAGATTTGATGTAAGTAATGGGAACTGGCTCAAAAGAAAACAAAGTTGTGTTAGTGAGACTTGGAGGAGTGGGTGTCAAAGTAGAGTTTGGCTTAGAGGTTACCAGATTTTGGATGGAAGAGATAAAGTGTTTATTCAGGAGGGTAGCTGTTTCCTGAGAGGAAGAGTTAAGGTATGGGGAGGGATTAGAGGGCTTTCCAGGATAGAGGATGTTGTTGAGAGTTGACCAAAATTTTCAAGGATTGGATTTGTTGTTAAGCTGAGCAGAGCTATAATATAACTTTTTGCCATTAGTTGTATGTTTTTTGCAAAGTTCCTCAGTTGCCTGTATTTTTGAAGAAAAGGTGGTTGTTTAGTTTTAGTCCAGGTTTTCCAAGCACAATCTCTTTGTTTCATAAGGGACCTAGTCTCTTTGGAGAGCCAGGGAGCATGATTTGATTTTATTCTGATCTTCCTAGAGGGAGCTAAGGAGTTTAGAGTATTCGTGAAGATGCTATTGAAAGTGCTTACAGCATCGTTTAGGGGAAGGTGTTTCAGGATGGACCAATCTATGTTGTGGAGAATGGAGTTAAATTGAGATGAATTGAAAGTCGATAGTTTTCAACAGTCTTTGATAAGGTGGGGTTTAGGAATATGGGAGTAGTGTCTTAAGATGGTGGTAGGGAGATGATCACTGAGGGAGTCAGGTAAGGTGGGTGGATTGTGGTATTGGTGGGGGGAATTGGTAAGGATCCAGTCTATGATGGAGCTGAAAGTGGAATTTTTATGGAAGTGAGTGGGAGATGTTATAAGTTGGTGGAAGCCATGTAGGTGGATACTGAGTTGGGGGGAGTCAGTTAAACACTAAAATAAAACAAAGGCTATACATATAAACATGTACCCACACATGAATTGGTTCAGCAATACCCATATTTATGGGGACATGATAAAATGAAGTATTTAGGAGTATGGATTAAAAAGGATTCTGTTATGTCAGCTAACACTATGTGGGAAGAGACTAAACAAAAGTTAATAGTAAAACTGAGAAACTGGGAGCTCTTGCCTCCGGATGTGGATAGCAAGATACAAGCAGTAAAACTGTTTTTCCTCTCTTTACTTTTATACATGGATCAAGCATATTTTATCAACCAGAGGAGCTGTGGATAGTAATAAATAAAGAGATGAAGGATTTTATCTGGCAGGGGAAGAGGGCAAGAGTCAAGTGGGATAAGCCTATCCTCCCAATAGAACAAGGAGATTTAGGATTATCTTATTTGAAGGGATATTTTAGAGATACACATTTAAGGCTCTTATACATAACACAAGCAGAAAGCTACAATTCAAAATGGAAAGGAAGATGATAAAGCAGGGGTGTAATTCAAGAAATAAGAAATAAAATAAATTAAATTAAATTAAAAATAAGAGTGGGATTTTGGACACAGATCATTACAGAGAAAAACAACAGTCATACAAATGTTATATTCATAAAGCAGCAGAACGTATACTAAGAACTAAGCCAACATGGAAACAGAGAAAGGAGACTTTGACTTTAACAATGACTGCAATTAGGAGTACACAGAATAGGCAAGAGGGGGCTGTCAAAGGAACCAAGGTATTGGGAACAAATAATTAGAGAGGGAAACGTAATGGAATGGCAAGAGGCCAAGAAGACATTTGGACTGCAGGGTAGTGATGACCTTTCCTATCAGGGATTGATATCAGAGTATAGGCAAGGAGAAAGGGAATCCTAAGTGGAAGACCAGCACTGGTAGGGTTTTCAGTAGAATCCAGAACAGAAGCTGATGTTAAAAAATGAGTAATTAGTAGGGTATATAAAATATTGCACAATAACTATAAGGAACCAATCAGAAGAGGTCAGAAAAGATGGAAACGAGAGATTAGATAAGAAATTCACAAAGAAACAATAGGAGGACATATGTATGGCTCGTAAATATGCAACAATATCTAGAAGATTTAGGATTTTTGCCTGGAAGTGTTTACATACATACTTTTATACCCCAAGCAGACTCCAAAAAATGTTTCCTCAGGTAGATGGCAAATGTTGGAGGTGTAATGAGGCAGAAAGAGATACCTGGGAATATATGTTCTCAGAGTGCAATGAGTTGGCAGACTTTAAACATTCCTTACTCTGTCAGGAATACTGGGCGAGCAAATGAGTGTAATTGAGGAAATGATTTTTTTGAGCTGGAATACAGGATCTGAAATGCCTAGATATAGTAAGGTCTTGGTTAAGTTTAATTAGCATAAAATGGAAATCAAACCAACTATACTTGAAGAAGTGAATATTGTAACAGAGATAAAAGAAGTGGAATTTGGGTTTTTAGAAAAGGATAGGAGCAAATTGCATAAGAAAAATGTAAATTGTGAGAACAATACATGCAGAAAAATGTTTTGAAAGATAAATGAGGCACAAGAGAAGGCAAGAGTTGAACAATTTATGTAATGTTGCTTTGATTATGTGGTATGACATAATATAGGTGATGTTTGTAAATGTGAACTTGTTAATATGGTTTGATTACTGTTACATAAATATAGGTTTGCCCTGTGTCACAAGTGATAATTCAATACAGGTGTTTTTTTCAAAAAAAAAAAAAAAAAGCTTTTGATAGTCTCTCACCATAAATAATTACACACTTTTTCATCCTTAGTCTTCTACTGCTCTGCTCTTAACTAGTTCACCAGCTATCTTAAAGATCGTGCACAGTCAAGTGGCACTCTGCCTTCTCTTATTTTACAGTTTTCACTAGTGTCCCACATGCCTGTATGCTTGCTCCTCTGCAATTTATTTTGTTCATGAATAACCTCTCCTTTACCTCATCTCACGCTACTTCCATTTAATATGCAGGTGTTGCTATTCTGATCTGCTCAATCTCAACATTAGCCACATATAATTTGTCACACAAGAACCTTTTACTGCCATCGAGTGTTGGATGTCTAACTCTAACCTACTTCTAAATCCTAATGAAATTAATTTAATGCTCTTCAGTCCAGTTATGCTATCCTGGAAAGAAAAGTAAATAAATAAAATAATCCATGAAGATGGGATGTGGGTTATGATAGAAATTACTCATCCTTGTCTATAACATTTCTTCACTAGAAATTCATCTTCTTTGGCTGTTTTGCAGGGCATGGTAAACCTCATTATAACAGTGTAAAAACCTCATAATAAAATGTGTTATCTGACTATCTCAAGGATTACTTGCATAAAATTAGACCCTCTTAGTAACAACCTGCATATCATTGCTGGAGCCTTCCTGTGTCCTGAAAGAGTGCTCTTCAAACTATCTGGAGATATACAGAGCTAAGTATACTTTTCTGGCACTTCAGAGTTGTGTGCTGTTAATTGTTGCTTGACTAATTTTATATCATTGCTGGCTGACTTCAGAGTTGTGCACTATTTTTGCTTCACTGTATAGCTTTTCAGATCCCTGCTGAAGATGTTGTTTTTCCCCTACCCACCCTCCATATCTTGTTTAAATTTGGAGGCTTTTGCAGTTGCCTGCCCCCACTGTAGATATGATCTGGGACACTCCCCCCGGTCCCATCTCTTTACCTCATTCTACCTAATATACTCCTTCTGCACTTGTTTTTAGTCATTTTTAATTTAATTGCATTTTTTAAACTGTTTGGTCTAACATTGCTACATACTCAAGTGTGCTAGTTTGCACTGCATTTGAATTGTTTTTACTGCTGTTTTAGCTACTTTTCTGTATAAAAAAAATCTAAGCCTGTTTCCTAACTTTCCTGTAACTAGTGTAGTCCAGATTCAGATTTGCTGTATCCAGGACTCTATGTAAGCTTCTGAGCCCCCCCAAGCTTTCTGTGTTGGAGGGAAGCCTTCTAGCTTATCAGTGGGAGTGGTAAGCACTAGGTAACCTATCTACCATGTAAGGAGGAGTGGTTCTGGCCCAGAAATTGTAGTTATTGGCCGTTTGGGCAGTTTTTCCATCTCTCTCAACTTTCTGATTTAAAAGCCCGCATTTGCACTTGTTTCCCCTTTCCTGTAACTAGTTTAGTCCAGATACAGATTCTTAATTTTAGCACTTAAATTTACTTATTCATGCTCAGCACTTGTTCAGAACTTGTAAGCACTAAATAAGCTGCTAATTACTGTAGCACTCAACCTTCCTCATTACTTAGAGGAAAATAGTTTTGGTACTTACTTTCCTCACTTTCTTAGAGAAAAACTGCTCTTATACTCACTTTCCTCACTTGTCTAGACGAAAATAGTTTTTTATTCAGGCATGTCCAAGGGTCAGCTCCCAGTGTTCTCTCCTGTCTATCTGATGAATCTGGGCATCTTGGGGCAATGTAGAAATTGCCTCATGTACACAGACAACCCTCTCCTCCTACCACCCAACACTACAACCTGTGAGAGATGCACTTATTTAGCCAAACTGGAGGTAAAGCTCTCTCCAATCAAGAATGAACTTGACAGTCAAGAGGAGAAGGTAAACATTTGCACCACACCACACTCACCACATAGTCTCACTAAATCTACACCACCAAAATCCACACATAGAAACACAAAAACATTCACGGAGGCTCTCAATAATAATCTGCTCAAGCAACAGAGTCCTCCAAAGCAGAAATGCAAACAACCTCAACCCTCCAACACAGCCCAAATGACACATAGCCCACAGACTCAGTGTGACACTCAACCACAGCCAATAAGGCAAAACAACATACACAACACACTAGTCATAGGTGACTCTATAGTCAGGCACACTGATGTCCCACTCACCAGGCTAAACAAGGAGAAGGTTACTGTTAGCTGCCTGTCGGGTGCTAGGATCCGCCACATAACCCACGCACTCAGGTCACTCCACAACAAGTACAAATATGACTCTGTTATTTTCCATTTTGGTGTAAATGACCTGAGATGTACCTCCCTGGACTACATGAAAAGTGACCTGGAAGAGCTCTCCAATCTTGTAGCCCAGGTAGGTATGACTTTAGCCCTGAGTAGCATTCTGCCATCACCCAGAATGATACCGCAGTACAAGGACAAAATGATTGACTTCAAGAATTAGCTAAGTGTCTGGTCTCATTCTAAAGTGATCCAGTATCTGTCTGCCTGGGATGACATGGTCGACAGACCACGATGCTTTGCCAGAGATGGCCTGCACCTGTCACCCCTGGGATTCCAGATACTGGCTAAGGTTCTTGTTGCCCCTATAGTGCCTTTTTTAGGCAAGGTTCAAATAACAAATTCACCACCATAACAGGAACAGGCAAGCAAAAACTGAGGGTGATGCTACTCAATGCTAGAAGTCTAAATCTCAAAATGCACTCACTCGAGGCACTCCTTAAAATGGAGAACATCGATATCTGTGCAGTGACTGAGACCTGGTTCAAGGCTCCAGAGAGCACCCCTGCACTACCAGGCTATAACTCATACCACACTTTTCGGCCATGTAACCTGGAGTGGAACACCAAAGGCGGAGGTGTGTCCATATTCATTAAGGATATCCACATCTCCAGGCTAGTTGCTCAGCATAATGCATCCGAGGTTATCCAAGTGCAACTAACTCTGGGCAAAACTGCAATCCAAATTGTAGCTTGCTACAGATCCCCCACCATGCCTCAGGATTCCCACTCCTCTTTTCTTGATGTACTGGAAAATATTAGGGTTCAACCGAACACCCTAATAATGGGCGATTTCAACTACTCCATCATTAACTGGGAAAACTACTCATGTACCAACTCCTTCACTCAACGCTTTCTGGAATTCATAAACTCCAATGCCCTGGATCAACTTATCCACACCCTCACCTGGGGCAACAATATCCTAGATCTAGTCATGACCAACATGAGTGACCGGTGTTCCACACCTGACGTCAATGCCTCATTGGTCTGATCCGACCATAAAATAATCACCTTAGATATCCACATCCTGCCCCCACCCTCCATTAAGGAAACCATGGTAAATTTTTTCTCCAAAGCCAACTTCATGCTTCTTGAGACAGAAGTGGTGAACTTCATGACACTCATGCAGATGGACAATACAGTTACGACTACTGAATCCTACACAATTGCACTTTATAAGCACTTACACAAGTGCTTGGATCATGCTATCCCAAACAGAACCAAGATGCTATCCTCCAAAAAAAGGAAGACAATCTGTTGGTCCCCTGCCATAAACAAACTCTACAACAGAAGGAAGAAACTGTTGCAAAGAAAGTAAAATCCCATGAGTGGGGGAGCTCCCTGGTCAGCCTCAGTAAGAAGCTGAGAGCCCTGACAAAAATCCTCCAAAGCTAGTTACGAAAACAAAATCACCACTGATTCTAAAGACAACCACAAAGCATTCTATAGCTATGTCAAGAATATCAATGGCAACACTCAGATCTGCTCTGAGTTACAGCACAATGGCACTAAATATACAGACCCAACTGATATTGCCAACATCCTGGCAGATAGGTTCAGTGCTAACTTTACCCCACCTCACCACCTAAAGGGCCCATCTCTATACTGGAAGAATGCAAAATTCCTGTAATCACGGCTGCACAGGTAAAAACCACACTCTCCAAAGCCAAGAAAATAGCATCCATGGGACCAGACAACATCCCTGGCTGCGTTCTATATGAAATTACAGAATGAACTGGCACCCACCTAAGTACCATGTTCAACCATAGCCTCACCTCAGGCTTTGTGCCTGCTGAATGGCACACAGCAAAGGTTATCCCACTCCACAAGGGGGGAGCCACCACGGACCCTGGGAACTACCGCCCCATTAGCCTGATGAGCCTGGACTGCAAGGCCATGGAATTTATCATCATGGAACTTATAAATAAATGACTTGGTAATCTTCAAACTCTGGACCCCACCCAGTTCGGGTTTGTAAAAGGCAGATCATGTCTCCTAAACCTGATAGACTTCTTTGAAGCAGTCACCAAAGCCGTAGACGAGGGTAAGGTGGTTCACACAGCCTATCTAGATCTTGCCAAGGCTTTCGACACCATCCCCCACTCTGGAATTATAGATAAACTCACTAAACTAGGTATAAATCCCTATGTCACAAGATGGGTTGCCAACTGGCTCACTGACAGAACCCAAACTGTGAAGGTAGCAGACTCCAACTCCGACTTCAGACCAGTGACAAGTGGAGTACCACAGGGTTCAGTCCTAGTTCCTCTCCTGTTTGATATCTACTTCTCTGAAGTGCAGGCTAACACAGAAGGTTTTTGGCTAACGAAGTCTACCGATGACTGCAAACTAGGAGCCATAATCGAAACTCCTAATGATGTGGACATCCTACAAAAGGGCCTCACTGAGACAGATGCCTGGTGTCAAAGCCATGGCCTCAAGCTCAATGCCAAAAAGTGCATTGTCATCCCCTTTAGCAAAAACTCTGTACCCATGAACTACAACATAGGTGGCAGTATACTTAACACCAAAAGTGTGATAAGAGACCTTGGGACACAGGTGGACAGTAGTCTCTCCTTTGATAATCACATCACCACAGTAGTCAGGAAATCCTTCTACTTGACACTCCACATCACAAAAGGTTTCTCATCCAGAAAAAAAGAGGTAATTGTTCCCCTCTACTCATCACTCATTAGACCCATTATAGAGTACAACGCCCCTTTTGGTATGTACCTCACAAGACTTCTACAACAACTGGAAAGGCCGCAGAAATACCTCACAAAGAGGATTACCGGCCTCAAACAGATGCCCTACGCAGACCGTCTCAAAAAACTCCAGCTTTACTCTGTCGTATATCGCCTACTCAGAGGTGATCTCTGCCTAACATACAAAGCTATGTCAAACCCAGAGGTGTTGGACATGCTCCACTTAAAGAAATCCCAATCCCTCCGAGCTACATGCTCTAGGGACCTAAACTTTGTCACCACAATAAACAGAACATGCTGAAGGGATAAATTCCTGTCCCGGAGACTTCCCATACTCTGGAATAAACTTCCTATCTATATCAAACAAAGATTCTCATTAGCGCTCTTCAAGAAAAATCTTGATGATTGGATGGGAAATAGGAAATTCACCCCAGGGATCACTTCTGTGGCTCTGCTCGACATTGGCACAGGAAAATAATTTTCTTGGGTGGCAAAAGCCAGGGTACCTTTTTGGCTGGGCTTGTATAGGCCCTAGGGTCAATATCCTAGTATCTACCTATGAACCTATGAACTTGCACAGGGTAAAACACAAGGTTATGTCTGATTAAACTAAATTGCTCTAAATGACTCTGGCCAGCTGCATTTGCATGAAAGCAACATCTGGAGGACTCACATTCACAGTGCAGTTTAACACACGTACTTGTGGCTGAGTACTTTCATGCAACTGTAGTAAAACAAAATCCACACATCTCCCTTACTTTCATTTCTTCACTCAGAATTCACTGCAGTTTGGAGAAAGAGCAGGCAGAACCATCTCATTCTTTCTCCTAGACCCTGCAGTCTCAGACTGCAGCTGAATTATTAGATTTTAATAACATGCATATTATTTATATATAGTAGACTGAAATAAGAACAAGCAATAATTCTCAGGCAGATGTGAAACTCTTGCACTGTGAGCTGTCAAATAACAACTGCATGAGGAAGCATTTCCCTAAAGAGGACTTAACAAATAGTGACACAGAAAACATTAACCTTTTTCCCAGGGGGCAAGCCCCCCTACCCTTCCATGTCAGAGGAAGCCCCACCACCCCAGATTCAGAATGTGTGTGTGTATGTGTTGTTTTGTGTGTGTGTGTGTGTGTGTGTGTGTGTGTGTGTGTGTGTGTGTGTGTGTGTGTGTGTGTGTGTGTGTGTGTATATATATATATATATATATATATATATATATATATATATATATATGTATATACACACACAAATATGCAAACTCCATAGTTGCACATAGTTGGAAAAAAGGAGAAATCTCCAAAAAGAAAGGAATCAGTGTCAGTGTACAGTTAGAAACCACATTGGCAGTGATTTCCTATGGAAAATAGCAATAAGGGAATTGATCTTAGGGGAATTGTGCTGATTGAGTTGTTTCCTTGGAAGACACTGCTCTTGGTGAGGGAGGACTATTAGAACAGCTCTTAGAAAAAAGCACCATCACACTGAACACCTAAGAAAAAAGTCCCATCTTGTCCCTGAATTATTGCATAAAAGTAATGTGTTGCTATAAAGACTGTGAAATTGACAGCATAATATAACATATTCATTGTTAAGATAATGAAAAGCATTTTACTGGGTGGGATTACAGGGGTGGTGTTTCAGAAAGGAGGGTGAACAATAACCATGAACGTCTTTTGCCATTTGTATGAATGTGATGTATTATTATAGAAAGCACATTTAATATGTAACTTCCTATGATCAACTAGTAACTTCCTATGATCCTATGATCCTATATTAGAATACAGTAGCAGTGAGCCATTAAACTGTCATATGTTGCTCATTAGCAAGAGTAAACCTGTCTGGCGGAAATCTACAATAAGTAAACTCTATAACAGAAGAAAATAATTGCTGACCAGGACCAAGAAGGAGCAGTTGCCCAATTGGAAGCAATCTCTCCTTAGCCTAAACAAGCAAATAAGAGCAATAGTGAAATCCTCTAAAGCAAACTTCAAGTCCAAATTGGCCACATCTACTAGAGACAATCATTAAGGCCTTCTTCACATACGTCCACAATCTCAAAGGTAGCACCCGGATCTGTTCAGAATTGGTGGTCAAATGCCATAGATATAGCAAACTTGCTGGCTGACAGATTCAGCGAAAATTTCACTCCTCTGCCCCCTCCCATCAGAAAACCAGGACATTCTCAGTATCTGCCCCCTTCCCCTTATATCTAGGGATGAGGTCATCCCTGCTCTCTCAAAGGCAAAAAATACAGCCTCCATGGGACCTGTTAACATCCCAAGCTACATCCTACATAAACTCAGGCAGGAACTTGCAGCACCATTAGGCACCCTATTCAACCAAAGCCTGAGTACCAGTTTTGTCCCAGCTGAGTGGAGGACAGTGACTGTCATCCTTTTACACAAAGGTGGAGCATCCACTGATATGGGAAATTATAGACCCATAAGCCTAATTAGCCTGATCTGCAAGGCCATGGAACGGATTATCACAGACCTCATAAACAAGGACATTGGCAACCTCCAAACACTCAATCCCACACAGTTTGGCTATAACAAGGGGGGGGGGGGGTCATGTCTGTTAAATTTGGTCGACTTTTTTGAGACAGTCACCAAAGCCATGGATGAGGGGAAGATAGTGCACACTGCCTACTTGACCGGGACAAAGCCTTCGACACTATTCCCCACTCAGGCATAATAGATAAACTCTCTCATCTAGGCATCAATCTGTACGTTACCAGATGAGTAGCCAACTGGCTCACTGATAGAACCCACCTAGTCAAAATAGGGGAAGTCACCTCAAGCAGTAGACCCATATCAAGTGGCGTACCCCAGGGTTCGGTCTTGAGCCCTGTGTTATTTGGGATATACTTTTCTGAGGTGCAGGACAAAACCAGTGGGCTACGGCTGACCAAGTTTGCAGATGACTGCAAGCTGGGATCTGTCATCAATTCCCCTAGTGACATGGACATCCTCCAAGATGGTCTCACCCAAACAAATGACTGGTGTCAGAAACATGGTTTCAAGCCGAATACAAAAAAATGCATCATCATTCCCTTTGGGGAGAGAGATGTCCCCACAAATTATCACATTAATAATGTTCTAAGCATGCAGTCAATTGTGAGGGATTTGGGCACCCAGATTGATAGCAGCCTGACTTTTGACCACCATGTTGCTTCCATTGTACGGAAAGCTTTCTACATGGCCCACCTCATAAGTAAGGGTATCACATCCAGGGACAAGGAGGTCATAAAATCCCTGTATTCTTCCCTTATAAGGCCCATTACTGAGTACAATGCCCCATTCAGCATGTACCTCACAAAGCACATGCAGCAGCTGGAGAGACCACAGAGGTTCCTCACCAGGAGAATCCAGGGCCTCAAAAATCTACCATACACAGATAAGCTAAAAGCCCTATGCCTCTACTCTGTTTCATAAAAATGCCTCAGAGGTGACCTCTGTCTGGCATACAAAGCGATCTCGGACACCGCCTTGATGGGACTGCTGCATATCTGCAAGTCACGCTCCACTCGAGTAACCCGCACACGCGGCCTCAACCTGGTCTGTGACATCAATAGGACTTGCTGGCGGGACAGATTTGTGTCCGATGGACTCCCCCATCTATGGAATAAACTCCCTCTCCACGTCAAGCAGAGTACCTCTTTACCCCTTTTTAAGTGCAATCTGGATAACTGGATGGAAAATAGAAAATTCATCCCTGGGATTCCACCCATGCCCCTGCTGGACAGGGGCATCGGGTGCTGATTTGTATATGCATGGACTAATCACTTGGCTAGGCTTATAAGGGCATCAGGGCCAATAACCTAGTAACTACCTATGATCCTATGATCCTATAATAGTATACAGTTGCAGTGAGCCATTAAATTGTCATATGTTGCTCATTAACAATATACATTTCTTGCAGACTGTAATTTTGTTTTATTTTCTTACATTTATTTTTAGTTTTCTAATTTGTGATATTGCCTGGCATCGCACTGTTGTGTAAAAATAATTTGGGTGTTCAAATATGTACCTATGTAACATTAAGAATGAATTTTATTCACTGCTCCTAGGTATTTAATTTATTTTTTTAATATTAGTTTCTATAGCAATAATGTTTCTGGTCAATATCAGACCTCCCAACCGTCCCGAATTACTCGGTTTTTACCGAGTTTTGGGGTCTAAATGAAGGGGTGCCACGATTCCCGAGTGGCACCCCTTCATTCATTTCTTTGCTTTTATTTTTTTTATTTTTTTAATTTTCGCGCTGTCGGAGCTGACGTCATCACGTGCGTGATGACGTCAGCTCCGTCAGCACTACCAGCCAGTCGGAACTGAGCTCAAGGAGCTCACATCATCATTTCCGGCTGGCTGCAAGCAGTAGCTGCCGAAAGAACCAGGCGGGAAGTGTTTAAAAGTAACTGTTGCTGCCAGAAGAATTGCTGGCTTTGCTTTAGCCTAGCTAAAATGACTTTGGTGCTGCTGTCAAGCCAAGAGAAGGGCTTTGCTTTGATGCTGCTGCCGTACCCTGTAGCGACTTAATGGATCTTCTGCTGCTGTTTTGGAAATGACTTGGATATTGGATTAGGTAAGGAACAAAATGTGAGTGTGAGTGTGTGTGCGTGTGTGCATTATGAGCCTGTCAGTTAAGGTAACGGGCGGAAACTTCAAATGCTGCTGCTTGCAAACATATTTTGTGTGTGTGTGCGCGCGTATACACCATACCTCTCAACCTTGAAACATCAAAAATCTGGACAAGGCCCATGAAAAATAGGTACAAATCTGTACGCTGTTTAACATAAAATTTGCATACATAATTATGTAACCCCGCCCACTCCAGTGGAATTGTGGGATACCAACTTTCGTGCAAATTGAAGAACAGGCAAACAAAATATGGCACCAGAGTCACCCTGCAGCCATTCCCAATATCCCTTTACCTGGCTATTTTGCCCCATTTACCATAAACACTAATGTGTGCATACTGCTTTGCTTCTACAATGATTATTTGGGTTTTAATTTTTACACTTTACAGCACAATGGACAAACACCAATAGACACCTGTTAAACTGTCTCACAATGAAAATAGATTTGGCATTAAAACTTCTCTACCCTTGAAACTCACATTCATTAAAATAGCATTGAAACATGCACCACATCCAAAGAAAATACATCTGCCCAGTGGTGGATAAAGATTACCTTTTGGGTTGCTTTCAAATCACTGGCCCCTTGCACACAAAACAAGAAACATACATGGCTTTAGTAAATTATATTCCTTGTATAATACAGCACACTTGTTAGAGCACATTTTTAATTTGTTTGAACATTTTTTCAGTAGGCAATGAAACAAAATGCATGAACCAGTAATAAAAAAACTGCCCAATTCAGAACATTTCCATCATAAAAGTGTACTTACACACACACACACACACACACACACACACACACACACACACACACACACACACACACACACACACACACACACAATATACATAAAAAAATAAAATGACAGTAATTTAAGGCATAGGTATCTTGCACAGCTCTTATTTTCAAGTTATGTTTTTTTTGGGGGGGGGGGTGCAGAAGGCCAAAAACCAGGGGCACATTTTAAGCATTGCTTATTTAATTTTGGAAAGTTGCTAGAATAAAATGTGTTACTGCCATGTATTTCACTGGCAAGTCTTAACACAGGACTCTGTGTACAACAGTCAGAGCAACATACCACTATGCCAAATCAGCAGCTTGTTTCCCAAAAGATAGGAAGACTGAAACTTAAATGGCTATCATTTAGTGAATTCATTTCTCACTTCTTACTATAGTTCTCAACCTCTTAGCACAAAAACCTGGACAAAGCCAACAATGGGAGAATACAGCCCCAAATTAGGTACAAATTCAAATACTCATCTTATAAACTTATAAAATTGCTAGAATAAAAGGTTTTTGTTACCATTTATTTTCTGAAGAATATGAAGTCTGAAATTTAAATGCCTGTCATTATTTAATAAATTCATCAGTGATTTGTCACAAGCATCCTGAAACCACAGAGTCTGAGGAACAGAACAAAAACAAGGTGGCTAGGGACATTAGGCTCTTTTTACCCTATACCCAGGGTACAGGGTTTGAGCCTGAGTACCTCTAGCCACCAGGTGTATTATAATGGGGGCATTTACACACACGCACACACAGATAAAAATGCACACCTCCATCCTGAACAGTGTCCAACATACCTTTAAAATGACCATTATTCAAGGGATCATTACTACCCAAACCTATGTAGACCTCGCATGAAAAAGGGGAAAAACTAGGATTACCTTTTTCAAATACTGACACGGAATGCACAGCAAAAAGCTTTAAACAGACAACTTGTCTGCTAACATTAACCACACAAAGAACGCTTCTGGTACAATGCTGACGGCACCTGCCTAATACACCTTTGCTTAAATTAACATCTCCTGGCTTATCTATACATAGCCCATGAAAAACGCAATGCCTCACTCTCAAAATACCCAGTTATTCATTAAAATGTGGCTATCCACTGTATGGGACAGGAAGGTTAACCAAACAATACCGATTCCAAATAACATCATACTGTTCCATACTACCTGATCCAAAGATACACAATACAATGACACAGAAATTCGAGAGCAACATAAACATACAAATACTACTTAAGTTACCACACTATTAAAAGTAAAGGCACTGCTAGCAAATTGTTGCTTGCCACTCCCACTAATCCAAGGTTCAGTAAATTTTAAGTTGGTATATACTTCCCTGTAATTACATTTGAGTTTTCACACTTCAGAAAACTGCAGTTATGGTGCTCAAACAACATACAAGGGTAACCTTTGTGTTAGAAATAACTTGTTTCGCCTTACTAGCCATGAGACAAGTGAAAGATGCTGTAAAGTGTACTTCCTCCTTTCTGGGCTTGCTATAATACTTTTCTCTCTATTTTCTAATCAATCATTTCATCAATAACCATAAATAAAGGAAACCGTTAATATATGAAAGGTGACTACTCCGGAAACTATGTTATAAAATGCTCATAATATAAAAAGACACAACGTATGGTGAAATGGTTGCATAGGACCTAGCTTGCCTAATTAAATTGTGTTAAATGTACAGAGATCTTTACAAAATGGAGTCTTAGCAGACAAACCCATGACAAACAAAACATAACATAGCTGAACATGCCTCCATAAAGCAGTGCACAGGTACTATTATTAAAATAGTAAAATAGGTAATATTATTAAAATAAGATCTGCACTGTAACTGTTGTCATGGGAAAACTGTGTGTGTGTGTGTATACACGCGCACACAAAATATGTTTGCAAGCAGCAGCATTTGAAGTTTCCGCCCGTTACCTTAACTGACAGGCTCATAATGCACACACGCACACACACTCACACTCACATTTTGTTCCTTACCTAATCCAATATCCAAGTCATTTCCAAAACAGCAGCAGAAGATCCATTAAGTCGCTACAGGGTACGGCAGCAGCATCAAAGCAAAGCCCTTCTCTTGGCTTGACAGCAGCACCAAAGTCATTTTAGCTAGGCTAAAGCAAAGCCAGCAATTCTTCTGGCAGCAACAGTTACTTTTAAACACTTCCCGCCTGGTTCTTTCGGCAGCTACTGCTCGCAGCCAGCCGGAAATGATGACGTGAGCTCCTTGAGCTCAGTTCCGACTGGCTGGTAGTGCTGACGGAGCTGACGTCATCACGCACGTGATGACGTCAGCTCCGACAGCGTGAAAATTAAAAAAATAAAAAAAATAAAAGCAAAGAAATCGGAAATGAAGGGGTGCCACTCGGGAATCGTGGCACCCCTTCATTTAGACCCCAAAACTCGGTAAAAACCGAGTAATTCGGGACGGTTGGGAGGTCTGGTATACACACACACACACACAGTTTTCCCATGACAACAGTTACAGTGCAGATCTTATTTTAATAATATTACCTATTTTACTATTTTAATAATAGTACCTGTGCGCACCGTTTTATGGAGGCATGTTCAGCTATGTTATGTTTTGTTTGTCATGGGTTTGTCTGCTAAGACTCCATTTTGTAAAGATCTCTGTACATTTAACACAATTTAATTAGGCAAGCTAGGTCCTATGCAACCATTTCACCATACGTTGTGTCTTTTTATATTATGAGCACTTTATAACATAGTTTCCGGAGTAGTCACCTTTCATATATTAACGGTTTCCCTTTATTTATGGTTATTGATGAAATGATTGATTAGAAAATAGAGAGAAAAGTATTATAGCAAGCCCAGAAAGGAGGAAGTACACTTTACAGCATCTTTCACTTGTCTCATGGCTAGTAAGTAAACAAGTTATTTCTAACACAAAGGTTACCCTTGTAAGTTGTTTGAGCACCATAACTGCAGTTTTCTGAAGTGTGAAAACTCAAATGTAATTACAGGGAAGTATATACCAACTTAAAATTTACTGAACCTTGGATTAGTGGGAGTGGCAAGCAACAATTTGCTAGCAGTGCCTTTACTTTTAATAGTGTGGTAACTTAAGTAGTATTTGTATGTTTATGTTGCTCTCAATTTCTGTGTCATTGTATTGTGTATCTTTGGATCAGGTAGTATGGAACAGTATGATGTTATTTGGAATCGGTATTGTTTGGTTAACCTTCCTGTCCCATACAGTGGATAGCCACATTTTAATGAATAACTGGGTATTTTGAGAGTGAGGCATTGCGTTTTTCATGGGCTATGTATAGATAAGCCAGGAGATGTTAATTTAAGCAAAGGTGTATTAGGCAGGTGCCGTCAGCATTGTACCAGAAGCATTCTTTGTGTGGTTAATGTTAGCAGACAAGTTGTCTGTTTAAAGCTTTTTGCTGTGCATTCCGTGTCAGTATTTGAAAAAGGTAATCCTAGTTTTTCCCCTTTTCAGCCGAGGTCTACATAGGTTTGGGTAGTAATGATCCCTTGAATAATGGTCATTTTAAAGGTATGTTGGACACTGTTCAGGATGGAGGTGTGCATTTTTATCTGTGTGTGCGTGTGTGTAAATGCCCCCATTATAATACACCTGGTGGCTAGAGGTACTCAGGCTCAAACCCTGTACCCTGGGTATAGGGTAAAAAGAGTCTAATGTCCCTAGCCACCACCATTTGTGAATTGTTTTTGTTCTGTTCCTCAGACTCTGTGGTTTCAGGATGCTTGTGACAAATCACTGATGAATTTATTAAATAATGACAGGCATTTAAATTTCAGACTTCATATTCTTCAGAAAATAAATGGTAACAAAAACCTTTTATTCTAGCAGTTTTATAAGTTTATAAGATGAGTATTTGAATTTGTACCTAATTTGGGGCTGTATTCTCCCATTGTTGGCTTTGTCCAGGTTTTTGTGCTAAGAGGTTGAGAACTATAGTAAGAAGTGAGAAATGAATTCACTAAATGATAGCCATTTAAGTTTCAGTCTTCCTATCTTTTGGGAAACAAGCTGCTGATTTGGCATAGTGGTATGTTGCTCTGACTGTAGTGCACAGAGTCCTGTGTTAAGACTTGCCAGTGAAATACATGGCAGTAACACATTTTATTCTAGCAACTTTCCAAAATTAAATAAGCAATGCTTAAAATGTGCCCCTGGTTTTTGGCCTTCTGCACCACACCCCCCCCCAAAAAAAAAACATAACTTGAAAATAAGAGCTGTGCAAGATACCTATGCCTTAAATTACTGTCATTTTATTTTTATGTATATTGTGTGTGTGTGTGTGTGTGTGTGTGTGTGTGTGTGTGTGTGTGTGTGTGTGTGTGTGTGTGTGTGTGTGTGTATGTGTGTGTAAGTGCACTTTTATGATGGAAATGTTCTGAATTGGGCAGTTTTTTTATTACTGGTTCATGCATTTTGTTTCATTGCCTACTGAAAAAATGTTCAAACAAATTAAAAATGTGCTCTAACAAGTGTGCTGTATTATACAAGGAATATAATTTACTAAAGCCATGTATGTTTCTTGTTTTGTGTGCAAGGGGCCAGTGATTTGAAAGCAACCCAAAAGGTAATCTTTATCCACCACTGGGCAGATGTATTTTCTTTGGATGTGGTGCATGTTTCAATGCTATTTTAATGAATGTGAGTTTCAAGGGTAGAGAAGTTTTAATGCCAAATCTATTTTCACTGTGAGACAGTTTAACAGGTGTCTATTGGTGTTTGTCCATTGTGCTGTAAAGTGTAAAAATTAAAACCCAAATAATCATTGTAGAAGCAAAGCAGTATGCACACATTAGTGTTTATGGTAAATGGGGCAAAATAGCCAGGTAAAGGGATATTGGGAATGGCTGCAGGGTGACTCTGGTGCCATATTTTGTTTGCCTGTTCTTCAATTTGCACGAAAGTTGGTATCCCACAATTCCACTGGAGTGGGCGGGGTTACATAATTATGTATGCAAATTTTATGTTAAACAGCTTACAGATTTGTACCTATTTTTCATGGGCCTTGTCCAGATTTTTGATGTTTCAAGGTTGAGAGGTATGGTCAATATAGTAGTTCTTCAGGTGGATTCATCCAATTAATACTATTCCCCTTACTTCTCCTTCATTAACACTTTTATTTGTAAAGCACTTGATTAAAATATTCACTTTGGAATGCAATATTTTCTCATTCAAAATGCAGGATATTTTAGACATAAATTTTATACTGCTACCAGGTAGGCATACATTGAGATACTTTGTTGCTGCCTGGGTAAAATAAATAGTATTTCTGCAATCTTGTTATCAGAACTGGATTTGCATAACCAAACATCACAGAAATATGATAATACTATCAACTTATAAAAATTACTATAATAGATCTATGCTTATTTAGCAATGCACACTGTGACACTAGTGAATTTATCCTAGTGGTGCATTGTTCTGAGTCTAGTGCTCAGGGTCCTGGGTTCAATACTAGCACTCAATGCTTCTTGGAATTCCTTTATTCAGAAGAAGTGATCAGTATTAATGCATATTATATGTAGTTCCACAGTTGCTGCATGTTTATTCCGAATGTTACTCTCTTATTTCTGGATATCATATCAGCAAAGTTTTCTTTATAAATCTCATAATCACATCAGGAAACTTAAAAAGTGCATTCTTAATACAAAATGACAGCTACATAGACAAACAGTATGACACATGGAGAAAAAAAGAGAAATAATATAAAATGTTACAGCATCACCTAAGAAATACCAAGAAGAAAAACAAAAATTGACCTACAGCAGCTGGAGTATTATTAGTTATTGGATTTCTGCATGTCACATTTTTTTTCATTCATATAGATAATACAACAGGAGAAAAGTACCAGGTCTACACAGAAAAGTAATTTTAGCCATGCAATTCAGGCAAAATCCCTGGAGGCTCATGGTCCCTGCAAGTCAGCACGACACATACTAGTATATGTAGTCAAGGAGTTCAGTGTGTGAACTAATTATATCATCTGCTGAGATCTCAGCTGTGAAGCAGATGAAATAATCAGCAGGGACCAAAATAAAGATTCCTGTTCTTTAACAGAGGGTGACTATTGTGATTGTGAGTGAGATTTCTCAGGGTCACTGGTGTATGTTAGTGACATACAAAGTAACGGCTTCAGAAGGTTGAGTCATATGTAAATAAAACTGGCTTGTTTTTATTATTATTATTATTTTCATATTGCACTGTTTTTAACTAAATTCTTTTTCAGAAAATTACATTCATCTCAAGACTGAAATACATAGAAATACCTTTATTTATCATGTAAGATCTTAATAAACATATGTGGAAATCCTAGGTGTAGATAGACTGAAATATACCCAAGCTATCCATATTTTCAGACACCAGTAATGTAATGTACCATTGCACGTTGCAACAATTAATCATTTAGAACTGACAAATGTTGTTTTTTTTTTCTTTTACTAGCTTATAAGTTTGTACTTGTTACAGCCAGGGTGGTGCAGTGGTTAGCGTTGTCACTTCACAGAAAGAGGTTCTCCGGTTCAACTCTCGGCTGGCGCTCCTACTGGGCAGAGTCTGCATATCCTCCCTACGGTCAAGTGAGTGAAGACATGCAGGTAGGTGTTTGTGTGTGTGTGTGGGCTGGGCTGGCTGACACCACGGCCAATCAGTCTGCAGACTGGTGATCCGTTGTGGCGACCCCTAACCGAGAAAAGCCAAAAGACATTGTTTTACTTGGAATTAGCTTAACATGGCTGTTCTCTCTTCTGGTCTAACCCCCATTTCTAACAGTGTTACGTTTTTGTTAAAGATGTGTAAGCACTAATAGCGCAAGGCCAGCTATAGTAAAAACAACATACAGTCTAGGTTATACTAAGATTTATTAATTGCCAATGTGCTTTAGTCATGAAATATCGTGAGCTGACGAAAAGTGTACCTGTTACAAGAAAATATCTCACAACCTTTGGCACTACACTGAGTCACTACTTTTATGCCATGGTTAATTTAATTTGTTTTTATGTTTTCGTTAATCTCAGCTTTTTCAAATTATCATTTCTGTTCGCTGAGTGGTATGCAGTAGGTTATAATATTCATTTCTATCTATGCAGATATATATATATATATATATATATATATATATATATATATATATATATATGTGTGTGTGTGTGTGTGTGTGTGTGTGTGCGCGTGTGTGTATGTGTGTTTGTGTGTGTTTCATTATAGTCAAAAATCCCAAAGCAAAACATTCTGAATGGCAGAAACTAACCCACTGAAAAAGAAAAAGAAAACAAATAAATATTACACTCCTTGAATGTAATTTAACTGAAAACACAAAACTCAAACAAAACCACACTTAACTGACTGTAAAAAAAAAAGATAATTTTGTGATCAGTAAAATGCTACCTCCCTGGAAAAAAATGAGTGCCTAACAAAATATCAGACAGTATTTGTCACAATAGTGTTACTGTTAGAGAAAGAGTTTTTCAGAAGTTAAAGTACAGGGTTAGTTTTATGTGTGGGGGCAAAGGTAGGTCTAGTGAATGTGAATAAGGATTGACAGGGGAGTAAGGGAATTTTCCTCTCCCCTTTCCTTTGCAAAGAACCCTCATAGTGAGGAGAGGAAACCTCTGTGTCCAAAATTTCATTGAAGTTGCCAGAATTCATTTTAGACCTGAGACAGTAGGTTATTGATGGAGCAGCCAAGCTTCCCTGCTCAAGGTAGCTCTGACCCCAGCTTCTCATTACAGCCCCCCCAATCAGGTCTGCCACTTATTCGAGATCCAGAAGAAATACAAGCTATGACAAGCTCTCCCACCTATGCTATGATGGACTTGAGCTTCTTCTTGTCCCACTTCTCATGTTGGGCTGAACTGGGAATATGCCCTGTCAAGATCTCCTTCTGGAATAAGTTACCACTACAGGTCATACAAAGTGCTACTTTGGCCACCTTTAAAGCCAGTGCTGATAATTGGTTGGGTAAACACAAATTTACACCAGGGTTACAATGTACAGCCCTGCTTTATTTGGGAGGTTAGCACTATTAAGTGCTTGAAAAAAGGTGGCAATAAATTCTAAGTTTGCCTGCATAAACTTATCTATGACTATGTATCTTATGGTCCTTGTAAACACTTGCCTAGTATGTTCCTATGCCTGCACATTAGCCTACTTTCCAGTGCCTATTAAACTGAGGCCTTCCAGGTCCATTCTCGTTCTGATGCTGACCTGGCTGATATCTCCAAGTCATCAATCCCATTGGTGTAGATGGCTTTGGTTCCGGAGTCCACAGAGCCTGGGGCTGAGATTTCAGTGTAGAGGTCAGCACCAATTCTTTGGTGTTGAGATCTGAGTTCTTGGCCTGTGCCCCCTTGATGTTGGGAACTTCAACATCACTGTCAGTATTGAGACCCTCAGCATCAGCAGAAGTCTCTCCAGTACCAATTTTGTAGGCAGTCTCCCACCAAGCCTCCATTCATTTGTTATACCCTGAGAAGAGCTTATCCTTGCCAGGACAAATGTTCAGAATATGTGAACCATCATCTGGAGTCTGAGCCAGAGTCAAGCTTGTAGTTTCATAGACTTATAAGATGTTACTAGGTTAGTGGTGCTAGAGCCTTTACAAGCTTGGCCATGTTAATCCCAAGTATCCCCATTTGTTCATTTTGGGTAGTTCGCAGAATGAATTTATGAACCGAGTAGACTGTGATCAACACCGGCTACCCCTGTCCATGAGGGACATGGGTAACTCTCTACCTCTTGTTTATGAGGTAACCACCTTAATCATTATGCCAACCTGCAATAAGGTCATCCTCATCCTCAAGATCATCCTTCTCTGGACCCTCTCAGCTAAGGTGGCCAGACAAAAGAAGATGTAGGAAAAAGCATCCAGACTCCCCACATGACTCCCCAAAGCCAAGCATAGATTTACTGGCCAAAGCTGATTCCCTTGTCTTCTTCCTGATGACCCCACATTTAAGGAATGCCTTTTAATGATGCAGAAAAAATGGAGTGGTCTAAACATACACAGTAGCCTTGGAAAATGCCCTGCATAAGGCCTTTCTATCTTCTCCCTGGATAGTACCACCTACAGGCAACATGATTTTGTTTGTTGCTGTAGACGTATGCAAAGAGATGAATATGGTGATGCCTATGCCAAAGAGCCTTACACCCCACAATCAAGGAGTCCAGGGAGTTGAATGATATTGTTAAAGGTTATTCAAGTCCTTCATAGTTTCTTTAAGGGTGCTGAGTTACCAGATGTAAATTATGCATTTGTAATGTAAAATTTTGAACAAAATGTCCAGACATTTTACCAGGTAGAGGACACATGCAACATATGCTAAAGATTCAGGCCTCTGTCTAATATATTAACCCTCACAGGGAGGCTTAGCCCATAATGCAACCAATAGCAAAGAAGGAGCATCAGGCACTAAGCATTTCAATGTATACCTCATGAATGCCTTATTGATTGATGGATTGATTGATTGATTTGTGCATGTATGTATTTATTTTTTACTTTCAACGACTTTATTAACACAACAATAACAAGTAAACACATAATTCAACAACAAGATAAACCAACACAAACAATTATTTTATTTATTTTATTTATTTCCAGTTTGATTACTGGGGAAGTCCACTGGGCCCAAACAGTCTGTTTTCAATGGAGGCCCGGGGAGAAAAGCTCCATGAAACAGATTACAGTAAAGATAGCAGTCCAATAAAAATAAAAGTACAAGTACAAATACATATCAAATAATACAAAGCGTGAGCAATATTGCTCATAGTGGAAAAATATCATGCAGATACATTTTAATAAATTCACACAGTTAAAGTCAAAAGTCAAACGCTATTTACAATATTTACAGAGTGTGAGAGATTGTATGGGAATTAGCTATAGAAGGTTATAGCCAGCTATAAGGTGCTTAGGAACCCAGGAGGATACCCACCCAGGGGGCTTTTGTTAAGGAGTTCTAGATAGGGAGAATGCAGTCAAATTTCCATTTGGAGGAGAGGTAGGTGTAAAGCTGAGTTTTGAAGTTGTTTGTATTTGACATTGTCCTTAGTGTGGAAGGGAGAGAGAGAGAGTTCCATTTGTTACTTAAGGAGAATGAGAGGAGAATTTGTCCAGCAGGATGTTTAGGTTTGTGGATAGTAATCAAGTTTTGGTGTTCAGATCTGAGAATTCTGTTTGGGGTGTATGGGGGAAGGATGTTGGTTAGAGCTAGGCATTTCGTTGGATTAAATATTAGTCTATGTGCTGTAGTGAGCTGGAGGAAGAACAGGTAATTTGTGAATTCTAACCAATTGAGGGATTGGAGGGTAACACAGTGATGAGTGGAATGTTTGGCTTTGGTGACAAATTTAGAAATTTTGCTATATTAGCTTTCAAGTTTAGAAGTGATGGAAGAGAATAAGTTAGTTACTAGCGAGGCACCTAACAGAAGGGAGGGAAGGAGGTAAGAGGAGGTCAGAGTCTGCCTGATAGAAGTAGAGAGGACGTGGTTGTTTCTGTACAGCATACCTAGTTTTTGGTAGGTTTTCTTTATATTTTGCTGACTATGGATGTCAAACTTGAGGTGTTACACAGAGTAGTTTGGCAAAGGGAACAACTTCGATCGGAGAGTTGCTTAGGCTAAGGATTTGGAAGGAATTTTTATCAAGAGAGAAAGATTTGAGGGTGTGAATAGTAGTGTTTTAGATTTGTTACCATTGAGAGAAAGGTGATTTTGGTGCATCAAGATCTCAGTAGTTGAGAAGGCAGTATGAGTTTTAGATAGGAGTTCAAGGAGGTGAGAGGCAGAGCAGACAAGTGTAGAGTCATCTGCATATTGGATGACTTTGGCATTAGGAATAGCAGAGTGAAAGTTATTGATCTTCTTCTTCTTTCAGCTTTTCCCAGTTAGGGGCTGCCACAGTGGATCACCTGTCCACTCATGATTGGCAGTGGAGTTTTATGGTGTGAAGTTGCCAGCCCAGCATCCAACCTTCCACAGAAGGCACACACATATGCACAGACTCATGCCTAGGGCTAATTTAGAGTGTCCAATCCACCTACAGCATGTCTTTGGGATGTGGGAGGAAACCCGAGTACCCAGAGGAAATCCACACGACCACAGGGAGGACATGCAGACTCCATACAGAAGGCACCCCAGCCGAGAATTGAACCAGAGAACCTCTTGCTGTGAGGCAGCAATGCTAACCACTGCACCACCGTGGCCGTCCCAGAGTGAAAGTTATTAATAAAGATATTAAACAGCATTGGTCCAAGGATGGACCCCCTGTGGTACTCTGGTAGGGGTGGGTAAGAAAGGTGAGGTGCCTTTTTTCCATTTCACAGCCTGAGATCTATCTGACAGATAGCTTGAAAACCAGGAAATAGTGTTTTGGGAGAGATTTAGGTTTGTGAGGTGACTTACATGGGAAACAATATCAAATGCTTTAGAGAGATCTAAGAGCACTGTGGATACTAAGTTCCCAGAATCTTGGGCTTGATTGACAGTTTCTAAGAATGAGAGTATGGTGCTGTGTCCTGGTCAGAAGCCATGTTGGGTAGGGGAAAGAAGTTGTTTTTTAGTTAGAAAAGACATAAGTTGGAGGTGGATGCATTTTTCTAGGATTTTTGAGATTGGAGAGAGAAGAGCTATAGGGTGGAAGTTTGAAATGTTAGTGTTTTTGCCACCCATGTGGAGAGGAAGAATAAAGGCGGATTGCCAGAGTTTAGGGACATAGGATTCCTTCATGGATCTATTAATTAGGATACTAATTGGGAGAGATATACCACCGGCAGCAGACTTAAGAAAAGAAGAGGGGACATTGTCAGATGCATTGGAGCAGGGTTTATGTTTGGATAGAAGTCTTTTTATGTAGTTAGTGGAGACAGGTTTAAGCTCAAACATAGGGGGGAAATTATTTGGGGACTTAGATGAGGTGGAATGTAGGAGAGATGGGTCATTGTTGGGAAAAGTTTTTGTTAGGTTGGACATTGACTCTATAAAGAAAGAGTTGAATAGTGAGGCTAATTCGAGGTCAAATTTTCTTCGGTCTGGGCAGGGGTTATTTTTGGAGCCTGGGTTGAGGAGTGAGTTTATGGAGTTCAAAAAAATCCTAGGGTTTAGGGATGGTTGGACTGGAACTTAGTGCAGTAGGATTTTTTTGTCTTTGAAGATTTGTTTTTTTGCAAAGTTTCAGAGCTGTGTATATTGGAGAAGGGTTTCAGGAAGTTTATTCTTTTGGTAAAGCTTCCAGGATTTGTCTCTTTGATCCATAATTTGCTTTGTTTCTTTGGTTAGCCAAGGGGCAGCTATAGTTTTTATTCTTTTTTTCCTTGGTGGAGCTAGGGAATTTAGAGCGTCCAGGAAAGTAGAATTAAAGTGGTTTATGGCTTTATTGAGTGGAAGGTTTTTTAGACTGTTCCAATTCATTTGTTTGAGATAGCTAGAGAAGGTTTTGGGGTCAATTTTACTAAGGTTGTGGGTCTGAATATATTGATGTTGGTGTGGATGGGAGGTGGTTGCAAGGTAAATGAAAGCTGGAAGGTGGTCACTAATAGAGTCAGGGATGGTGCCAGAGTTGGTAATTTTATTTGGATGGGTGACTAAAATCCAGTCAAGAGTGGATCCTGCTGAAAACTCCTGATGTCCACCATGGCAGTAAAACTTAATAGTAAAAATCAAAACTTTAATAAAAAGAATATAACATAAAACAAGCAGTCCTCAGTCTTCCGATAAATGCTTTCGGCAAATAAGCCTTCCTCAGATCGATCTGAGGAAGGCTTATTTGCCGAAAGCACTTATCGGAAGACTGAGGACTGCTTGTTTTATGTTATATTCTTTTTATTAAAGTTTTGATTTTACTATTAAGTTTTACTGCCGTGGTGGACATCAGGAGTTTTCAGTAGTGTTTGCCTTTTTTCTTCCTCATTGGTGTCCTTCACAGTGTAATAAAGTTTTTTACCCTAAGAGTGGATCCTGGGGGGTTTGTTTTATTGAGTCTGGTGATGGAGTGGGTTACTTGAGTAAAGTTAAAGAGATTAATGGACAGGGAGGGTATGGGACTGTTGATTTTATTCCCGTCGATGTTTACATCGCCTAGTATGCAAGTTTCAAGGTTGATTTCAGCTGAGGCCCATTGGAGTATGTCTTCAAGGGTTGAGACGTTATTTCCGGGTGGAATATAAAGGGCGATGATACAGAGGCTTTTGTGATTATTCATTTTTATCAGACCAACTGGTAGTTCTGCACTGGCAAATTTAGGAAATGGGTTTGGTAGGGGAATTAAGGTAAGTAGATTGCAATAGATTACTGCAACGCCTCTGCCTTTTTTCTTTGGGCGGTCACATCTAAGAGTGTGAAATCCAGAGAGTAGGATTTTGGAGTCAGAGATGTGGGGTTTGAGCCAAGTTTCAGAGATGTCTACAATGTCAGGCTGGTTATGACTTAGCCATGCTTGAAACTGATGTGCCTTGTTGTTGACACTCTGGGCATTGAGTGTGAAAAATTTAAGAGTATTGTAGGGGGATGAAAGGTTAGAGGAAGGGGGAGAGTAATTGTTATTTGTGGGTGGGTTAGGTCCGCGGTTGGGGTGAATGTCTCCAGCTAAGATGAGGTTATTGAATTAGTTATTTTAGTGTGTTTTGGTTTAGATTTAGGGTATTCTGGATTGTCTAGTATTTGTTTAAGAGTAATTGTCTTAGCAGTAGTGGAAATAATTTTAGGATTAAAAAGGTGCAGAGGATTGAGCTGAAACAGAGAGGAGGAGATGGAAAAGAAATGATTATTTGTGTGAGGGAGGAGATGGTTTGTGTGGGATTATGGTAAGGAGTAGAGAGTGGAAGCTGATTGGAGGTATAGGAGCTGGCATGGTATAAAGTTGTTAGGAGTAGTAGGAGGGAGATGGGGGTTTGGAGTGTTAGGAACAGTAAGGAAAGCATGGTTAGAAAATGGTAGATTAATATGGGAGGATTTGTAGCTGGAGAGAAGAGCTGTGGGGTGAGAGGGGGTAGTGAACAAGTGATGTATTTAATTAGTGATGCATTTAATTACTGTGGGTGAAAGGAGGAGGGGTAAAGAGGGGAAGGCTTTGATTGGATGGTTGACTGTGGGTGAAAAGAGGAGGGGTAAAGAGGGGAAGGCTTTGACTGGATGGTTGTCTTGAGTGGGTGGGGTGTGGTTGAAATAAAAGTAGGAGTAGTGGGGCAGGTGGGAATTGGAGGCAGGGTAGGGGAGCGGAGTGAGCTTGTAGGGCGAACAGAGCAGGTAGAGCCAAGGAGAAGGAAGAAAGCCAGCAAAACGTTATCAGTGAAGCTGAGAACTAGCTCAGAGGTAAGGAGGCACTGGCATAAGGTACTGTGTGTGTGTAAAATTAGAAGGATGCAGAAGGTTGACAGGGGATAGAAGCTGAAAACAGGGCAGTAGCAGTTTAGTAGACTATAGTAAGTATTAATAGGGCTAAAACAGGGCAGTGGTAAATTACTACAACAGTTACAGTACTTTTGGCTTGTATTAAAAGATAGGTAGTGGTTGAACAATGCCACCTGGTGGCATAACTGAGTAAGTACAATGGTAAGCTACAAGCACTCAGAGGAGGGAGAAAGAGCCTAGGAGAGTAAAGGGAGATAAAAATAATTGGTAGACTGCTAGCGAATGCATGCAGGGTTAATATATAACAGTGGTAGGTATAAGAAATATTTTTATTTTACAATAGGGTACATACACATTTAAAGTTAGTTCTTGGGGAGGCAGAATGGTTACAAAAGCACTGCAAGATCCCCTTAAGATGAACTTTACAAAAATAGTAATAAGAATCACAAACAAAAACAATATCAGATAGTACTTAGATGCAAGCACACTACTGGGGATTCCTGTGAAGCAAGGCAGAAAAGCTAAGTCAAAGAATGGTGCCTTTCTACATCAGGTTTTTTGATACATCTGTAATTAAGCAGGAGTAGGAGTGAGTTGTGCAGGTTCAAGGTGGGGGATTGGGGTAGACACAAAGTAATACAAGGTTGTGAGTCAGAAAAATTGGACTAGGCCGGCTGCTAAAAAGAAAACAGGAAAACCAAGCTAAGTCAATTCCAGGTCAGTGTAGTGCAGTATCCTCCTAATAACTACAAATCTTATGCTACTAATCTAGTACAGTGTGGTGAAAAGGACCACCGCTTCTACAGGGAAAAACAGTTTAAGTATGGGCTGCAGGTAACTTTTTCCAAGAGAAAGTACTTTTAAGTAATTGACCTAGGAGTACAATAGGAAGAGAAAAATGGGCGGGGGGCCAGTAGTGTGCACACTGAGGTGAAAGAGTCTTCAGTTTAAAGAACAGATGAAATACAACTCTAGCATACACTAGTGTTGCTGAAAGCACTTTAGTGTTCCACTGATTGATAATCCACAGTTGATAATCATTACACTAAAGCATGTTTTTACCATATCCCTATTAAATTTGTTTCATGACCAAAAAGTCACTGAGTGACTAACAGAAATGACAAGAAGTAACCAGTTTTTCTCAGTCTCATGCAGGATCATCCCATTCTGATTAAGGATTCAATTTTTCCACAAATTATAACTTTTTTTGTGATCTAGTCAGGCTCTTTCAACTTTAGTTAACACTCGGATAATCTTTATCACAAGCTACATGTCAGGTGCTGAGGCCAACTTCCAGTGTTTGTTTTGGCTTTTCAGCTGCTGACAGGATCATAAATAGTAATTCTGTCTTTTTTGTGGTAAAATCATGAACATCCTATTTTAGAGCTCAGACCATTGCAGACTACAAGTGAAATCTATGCTGGAAGACAGTGAAAAAGATGGAATGGTTCTAATGGATGTTGCCATCAAATTTACAGCTCCATAGTCCCCTCTTCTAAAACATAGAACCCCCCACATCAAACCTCATTTCAGCATGACCAACAATCACTGGATCAAAAAGTGGTGCCCAGTGATAATTACTTCTGAGACAGACACAATCCCAGTAGCAGAGCAGCTACACTTGCTCTGGTGGTGCTTGGGGATGTCTGCACCTCCGACTGGTTAGTGTGAACAGCCATCACATAAGACCAGAAGATTTTGGACATAGCATTAGGAAGCTATATTGATTAACCCTTAAATTCTAGACAAAACCACACAAGTATTCCAAATGCTTAAAGGTACAAGGTACTTAAATGCAATATAAAATAATCATTTTAAAGACATGCAAAACAACTTACATGCATATAAGCAGAAAACTGATACCACACAAAAACAATTCAAACTGGAGCATAACTTTGTTAGTTATAAAACTATGTTGTTTAAACATGTAATTCTAAACTTGGAGGGAGGCAGTGCCCCAGGTTAATACTCTCCACAGATGTTCTTTATCATTTTAAATTCTAATATAGTTTTCTGCAATCAATAGTACACAAAACTATTTCACAATGGAACTCAAATGTGGCAGTCATAAAAAAGCATGCTAATTTAAAGCATGTCAATTAAACCAGAGGAAATAAAGCCCCAATAAATACCATCCATAAATGTTCCTTGCAGTTCAAAGTTCTCAGGTTATTTTTTATTATGCATTCTAAATGTGTGTAAAACAACTATTAATGCCTATGAAATTAAATTTAACTGGCAGATGCTTCAGTGTATGTTTGTATAGTGCATTAGTATGTTTATAACATTTGATGTCACTTAGGTGCTCTCTTATCCTAACTTTAAATGTTAAGAGGTTTGACCTATATAGAAGGCTCACAGAGGCAGAAGGCCAGATGTATCACTGATTCAGTGTTACATGTTATAGGTGTTTTGATGTCTTTAAGGTAGGCACTACAATCACAACAAAAAAACACCCTTTAGGCTGGTAGGTAACCAACCTGGTATTAACATGTTGCTTAAATCACTTAAGTTTCCCGGGAAATCCTGATAGGCTTTTGACCCTTCTGTAGGAAAATAAACATTTGTCTGGGAGCAACCTCTCAAAAAAACTGTTGTGTTTCAAAATACTCCAGTGGGACTGTACAATATCTTGAATCTGATATATATTGCTGCCATAAGTACTTATCAACCTATAGTCAATCTGTTCAACCTATAGTCAATCTGTTCCCCTATAGAAATATTTTAATTGTACTGCAGTACACAAGATCTATCCATACTCTTATTTAATTTTTTTTTAAATAAGTACCAGAATAACCTCTGTGACTGAACATATGATAAAGGTCTTTGCTTGATTGTTCATACAAATTTTCTGTGGAGCAAATAAGTTTATTGCACATCAAGTGTGATTTTGAGATGCACCTTTAATATGTTGAGCGTAACAACTGCAGGACTTTAACAGGACATTAAGTGAGAAGGTTTGTGATAAACAGAGGTGACCACAGTGCCATTTATTATCCTGGTCGCATTTACATTGAAGAAATTATTGTAAAACATTCTACAATTAATATGAATTCAGTATCAAATTCAGTGTTATTTAAATGCTGTACACAACTAAAAATCTCTTCCTTGGGACCATCCGATATGAGCCAACAGTCGGCAGGGTGCCATCACCACAATTTCATGAATTTTAAAAGCTTGTTGTTGCTCACATTGTAAATATGTGTATATATATGAAAAAAACATGAATAGGTCGGCAAACAGCAAAACAAAGGAAGCCCCCATCTCCATGCCCATAAGTTGCAAAAAACAGTCTTGTTTAAGAAAAAAAAATTGGTCAAAACAAACTCATCTGTCTATAACAAAGCATCCCTATTTTCCAGAATATGTCCACTGTTTCATACCAAAACTTCAATTTTTTATGACTACCACATTTGTGTTCCATTGTGCAATATTTTGCATGCTATTGAAAAGTTTTTGCTCCTCTAATTATACACATACTCTGAAACATCCATCAGTTACATTTATTTATTTATTTATTTTTGCCTGTGTACCTACAATAAAATTTGGATTTTTATGCTCTGCTGTTCTGGCAATTTATTTAGATTTATCTTGGTTGGCCTGTGATACTAGAATGTCGTCACTGTTGTGTACTAAATCAATATATCCCAAAGCAGAAGTTACAGATCATAGCAATGTTTATTCTCCCCTGTTTATCCAGGGCAGGCTGAATATGCTATTCTGAACTCTACAGTAGATAACTTTACATCATTTGCCAACAGGTCAAGAAAGCACCTGCATTTCAGAATAGGGGACAATCATTTTTAGTATATGGTTGATGTGGGAGCATTCCAGGATCTGCAGGGGTTGAAGATATTTCCTTAACTAGAAGAATGGCTCCCCACTGCTCCAACAGTAATGAAACTTACATCAGCATGCAATTCTTTGATCCTTCTGTTCCAGTCCTTGGGAATAATGGTGAACTTTCTGAAATCTGGAGTGCTTGAAGTTCATAGGTTGTGTGCTGGACACTTTCTTTTGCTTAGCAAGCCTATCTATGAAAATAATTCTCCTGATTGTTCAGGTGGTCTTTACTAGTCACCTTCTGTGATGGTAACCACCATGTGTCTGAGGGTATGCATGCTCATGGCTGCAATGGTGTGCCTTATTCCCTATATAAAGTATGAATTAGGGTTATCCAATGGAAATTGGGGACCAAATGGAAGCAATTTTCAAGTTCTAGAGTCTAGCTCAGTCAGGATCTCAGAAGCATGTTACAAACACCTTGCATGATTGCTATCCAATGGCACCCTTGTATGGACAGCCATTTTGTTCTTTCTGAAATACTAGGGAAGGTCAACATGAATGCTTCAGCACTATGGTGGAGAGGCATTTTTTGAGCAAACTGTCTAATATGTCTGGTCACAGTTAGAAGCCTGTCTGCACAAAAAAATTCCAAGAGATGATGGTAGTCCTTCTAACTTTGCTTCTTTTCAGGATTCTGTACCTTACAGAGTGATTGTCATTCACCATGACAGTATGGCAGTATTGAAATACCTCAACAAGTATGGGGAACTGATTCCTACCCTTTTTCAAAAGATGGTGAGGCGTTGATAAAGAGACATGTCCCTGCATCTCTGTATGATAGCAGCCCAAACAGTTGGAGAATTCAAATGATTAACAGAGTGGCACAACAGATTTTTGAAAGTGGTCTCTCAACTGGTCATACATTCACAGCTGTATACTTGGCTAATGACCACTAACGCCTTTATAAGCCTAGCCATGCAACCCAAATTTATCCACAAGTTATTGTGCCTTAGAGGTTACACTAAAGGGTATATGCTAACTAGGGCATGATTTAATGATTGCTTATGTACATCAGAGACATAGGTGCCAGACCTGGTGTGATTTTTTGATTTCTCATCGACTGGTCCAAGTTATGTGAATACGGTTAAGGAAGGGTTCTGCTTCACATGGATGGGAAGTCTATTCCAAAGAATGTTAATTCTCTGAAATACACACCTGACCCTCCAACATGTCCTATTTAAGTTGTAAGTAAAGTTTAGATTCTTAGATCTCATAAATCTGATGCTGTTCATTCCACAGATGTGCAAAAGGTCCATCAGACCGGGATCCAAGGATGCCTTGCATGACAAGCATAGATCACCTCTCAGCAGTCTGTAGGAAACAGATTTTATAGATAGGGTTTGAAGTAATTTATATAGGATATTGTGTTTATGCCTTGTATTCTTTTTGTAAGAAACCTCTGTGGACATTTCAGTTGTTGCAGGTGCCTGGTCAGGTACATACTGAAGAGAGTGTTATACTCAATGACAGGTCTGATAAGAGACAAATACAGTAGCACAATGGCTTCCCTGGACCTATATGCCATGCCCTTACTTATAAAGTGAGCAAATTAGAATGACTTTCTTACTACCAAGGACACATGTTGGTCAAAGGGCAAGTTACTATCAACATGCATCCACAATCCCTGACTACTGGGTGTACTCTAAAGGGTGTTTTTATCAATGAGGTAGTTTCCCAGAGTGGCTGACTTTCCAAAAGGTACTATTTTGCATTTTTTGACATTGACTTTTAAAACATGGTTTTGGCTCCAGTCATTTGTTTGTATTAGACCTTCCTGTAAGATGTTATTATCTTGAGGGGAGTCTATGAATGCTCCTGGTTTGCAATCATGCGCAAATTTGGGTAGCCAGAGACCCTTTACATTGGCCTTCACTTTAAGCAGGAGATGCAAAGAGGAGTGGACCTAGCACAGAGCCCCAAGGTACTTTATTAGTTACCAGCCTCTTTGTGAAAGTGGTCTCTTCAGTCCTCACTTCCTGGATCCTGTCTGTGTGCCAACTAGCTATCCAGTGTGTTACATGGGGGCTACGCCTGATTCCAAGAGTTTGTTTACAATTCCTGAGTGGGGTATTGTATCAAATGCCTTAGCCAAGTCAAGGTAGGCAGTGTGCACCATTTTGGCCTTGTCCATTGTTTCAATGACCTTCTGAAAGAAGTTCAACCAATTTATTAGACATGACTTGCTTTTGATGAAACTAAACTAGGTAGTTCCACTGTCTGTAGGTTTCCTATGTTATTGTTAACCATTTCCATCATAATCATTTCCATGGCTTTACATATGAGACTAGTCACATTAATGGGTCTGTAGTTCCTGGGATCTCTTGATGGTCTGCCCTTCTAATGAGGGATAACCATTTCAATCCTCCATTCAGGTGGAACAAAGCCTGGACAGAATTTATAGTTGAACAGTGACTCCAGTGGCCCTGATGGGTCATATTTCAGGCTATTTAGGAGACATCTTAGAATATTATTTGGATCCATGAAAACTTTATTCTTGGCTACACTCCTTATTAACAGTTGAAAGGGCTACTGTATATTAAATGGTATTTCCTGTGTGCTTACTGGGTGTGAGTGGGATAAAGTTGGAGTTGAATTTGTCAGCCAGTAAATTTGCTATATCTCCCGGCTCCATAAATATGGTTCCACTTACAACTAGTTTAGCACACTGTCATGTGCTTCCTTTGTGTTTTCTGATATAACTAAAGAAGGTTTTTTGGTTGCCCCCTGGCCTGGGAAGCTATTTTTGTAACAGAAAATGGCTTTCTTAGCCTTCTTATTTGTCTATTTAGCTTAATGAGATCATTTTTATCTTTTTAGATATTACTATTCTAAATTTTAGCTATGACTGTTTTTTTTCTTTTCTTGCACAACCTCTTTTATTTTGGATTCTAGCATGGTGGCTTATTTTTTAGAATTTGTTTTGGGTTTACTTCTGGGATGTCCAACAGCCTCTATGTTAATATTGACATGGCTGCACAGAGTTTCTTTGAACAATTTTGCACAGGCTGTTGTGTTATCAGCATTTGGAGGGGCTTGCCTGTCTCTAATGGACACAGGCAGCCCATAAATGTTTCATTTCCCAAGCCTCTGCTAACACTTATCAAGGGTAACAGAAGTTGCCAGAGATTTGGAATGCATGGCAAGGCTTAGAAAGGCCCTTATGGTTGTTAGCCTTGTAAACACCTATGAACCTATAAACCTATGACAGATTATCACTCAATAAATGTTAGTTTGCCTTGGAATAGGTCCTAACTATTACAGGGTTTACTAGGGTTGCAGAATCTAATCTTATTTCAAAGGAGACCACTTTGTTATCTGACCCTACTGGAGAGGGCATGACTCTGGATGGGGTGTAGCGTTCTCCCATATTTGTGCACCAGGTCCAATACACTTGAACCTCTAGTAGGAGTATGCACTATTTGATCTAGGGTGTAAGTATTTACAAAGTCCAAGAGTCTCTGTGCCTGCAAATTTGGGGTCATGTAGGAATCCAAGTTTATAGAGGGGTTATTAAAGTCCCCCATGAGTATGGTATTTGGTTGAGTGGTGAGTGACACCAGTAGGTCTAAGTATAAGCTATAGTTTTCCTGGGACACAGAGGGTGATCTATAGCTTGCTCAGATATTGTATGGGACATTGTCTATGGTAATCTGTACATGGAAAAACTAGAACATCATCCTGTGTAACCAACGTAGAGGTATGCTTGTTTTTGATGTAGATGGACACACCTCCACCTTTAGTCCCTGTCATTGCAGTTGCTGGTCTAAATGCGTGGAAGGCAATGAAGCCTTGCACTGCCAGGGTACTCAATGTGGCTTTAAACCAGGTCTTAGTAACTGAACAGATGTCTGCATTCTCCAGGGTGAGGAGAGCTTGGGAGGGAGTGGAGCTTCTTGTTTAAACTCCTGATAGCAAGCAGTAATGCCTTTAGATTCCTATACGTTGATTTTGTATCTTAGAAGGTTAGAGGTCTTAAAAGTTTGTTTATGAGCTCAATCACAATAATTTCCAAAAATCATGAAACCCAGGTAGTGTTCCAAAGCAACAAATTAGGTCTAATCAGTAATAGGTTTATTTCCAATCAAATCGACCAAGCCGTCAGAACAAGAAAACACTCTCCGGCTGTTAGCCAAAATCCTGTTGATCATTAAATACTCAGCACTGAACTTAGTAATAAAGGAACTAATCCTTCCCGCTGATACTATCATTCTCCTTATTAAGTTCACATCCCTTTTCCATTTCATGCAAATGTAAAATTATTCGTTTTTCCCTTTTAAACAAAATTTCATTAAAATACTTTTGTAGCAAACTGTCTGGATAACTCCTAGAGTAAATAAACCTAATGTTGTTTATAAAAAAGGAAAAACATTAATGAACTATCTAAAAATGCAGGATTCCATGACACTCAAAAAGCCAGGTATTTACAAATGTGGATTTTGCTCGCAGTGTACGTTTATGGCTAACAAGGAAACTCTGACTATTAACAAACACCTGATTAGAGCTAATTTTCATTGTACCTGCAGCTCTGTTGGAGTTATTTGTAAAAGCAATATGCCAAGATTGTGAAGGATTATAGGTAAGACACAAAGGAAATTTAAAGACCAAATATACAAACACACACTTGATATTAGAAATAACAAGAACAATTCTTTATCTTAATATATTTTAAAGTCATCAACATACAGTTTTGTATTTTTGGGTTAGAGATGGTTAATAAAGGCCCTAGGGGACCTGGGCATACATTATTGAATTAAAAGAACGTTTGTGGCATATAAAACTAAATGCACACACCATGCCAAAGTTGAATGACAGTATTTCTATTGCTAGTGTTTTGAGGCTCAAGTCATATGATATTTAACAGATTTCCATCTGTAGGATATTTATATATATATATATATATATATATATATATATATAAAATGTAAATGTGGTGTTTTATTTTTTTTTTGTAACACGCTTTAACAAAAGCGCTTTTTCGATAAAAGCGCTTTCGTTAAAGTGTGTTCAGTTATTATGGATTCGGACGTTTGCTCATTCGAGCAAACGTCCTAGCTCCATATATATATATATATATATATATATATATATATATATATATATATACATACATATATATACACACATATATATATATATATATATATATATATATATATATATATATATATTACTTTTTTGTTTATATATTTTTATACTAGTTTACATGATAGATTTATTAGGACTTTATTGGTATGTATATTTTGGTTACAATGTATTTGTAACAATATTTTTTACTTACAAAGGGGAAGGTTGTTTTTCTATGTGTCTTTTACTATTTGCTGATTTTAATGGTATGATTTACTATGCAGGGTTATTTACACTTGTTATACTTAGTACTGATTCTGATGAAGTCTATGATATACAATTACAAAAGCGCTTAATATTTGTCTGTTAAATAAATTAATTACTTTTTAGTCGATGCACAGTTCTGTGGCGCTGATTAACATAGTTAGATGTGGTGGTGCATATCCATTATGTCAGGTCCTTTATTGGGTGAGCCAGAAAGGTATTGTGTACAAGTGGTTAAAAAAGGGCAAGGAATGGTGCTTTTGGGACTGGGGACTAGACCATGCAATATAATATTAAATTTAAGGGTCAGTGCTCCTCAACATACAAACTGATTGTTCTGTGCTTCCCAAAGTGCAAAGTAGTTTCTCTACAATCACCCAGATATTCTGTACAGTTTCAGAAGTAGTTCTATAGGGAAATTTTACATTCTAAGCATCTGCTACTATACAAGGGACTACTAACCACCACTGCTCCTCAAAAAAGTGCCAAATTCATGTAGGCACTAAAAACACAAAATAATGACTATTAAGCCTTCTGGCCAGTAAATGACTAGACTCAGAGCCCTTCTTGTTTGTTTCTCAGCTCAGATAGACTAGGCTACCACCTGCTCAGTCCTCTAATGTAAAAACACACAAAAAAGTATACTAAGTATAATTTAAACAACTAGCTAGTTTCTTCTAATAAGGTGATTTATAGCAAAGGAAATCAAAAGCAAGGTGAAATAAGGCACTACACATCTACAACAATGTCAAAAAATACATCAGTAAATAATTCTTTGAGACAATAACAGTTCACTAAATTCAAAACAAGTGCAATTTTTTTGAAAAAATACTTATTTCTACCTAGATGGCACTAGATGCAAGAAAATCTCCTCTGAAAGACAAGCAAGGACACCAAGCATTGCTGAGCTGTATGGAAATGAGTCACAACCTACACAAACAGCCCTTTTCAGACCCATCATTGAGTTTAATGCCCCCCTTGGCACATACCTGACCAAATATATGCAACAGCTAGAATACCCACAAAGGTTCCTTACCAGGAGACCCAGGGTAAAACATATTGTTCTATACACATTGCCTGTCTGTATTTGATCTCCTAGAGGTTACTGAGAGGTGGTCTATGCCTGGCATACAAGGTATCCCCAGATCCAGCTCTGATGGACCTTTTGCACATTTGCAAAATGAAATGCATCAGAACCACTAGATCCAAAGATTTAAATTTTGCTTGTGACATAAATAAGACATGTTGGTGAGATAGGTATGTGTCTCAGAGGATCCCCATGTTCTTTTAGAACTTAGAATTTAGAATAAGAACACTTGTCCATCTATCTGCTTAACTGAATAAACTACTGGAAACTTCAACAAGGTATCTTTATTCCTCCCACAGGGAGGATATCAGAAAGAGAATCTCCTATATCTGCTAGCTAAAGTGATTTTATTTAGACTAATCCTTTATACTCAACAACCAAGTAACACAAGCAGAACTCCTTAGCCTCACATGAAAGCTCCCGGCTAGATAAATAAAATACTGCTGACAGTATGTGTGTAACTTGAATGGTTGCTGAGATATTGTAAGTTGTTTACAAATATTACAAATGCAATAGTTACTGTGTTTACTGTGACTTATACAATTTGGTTTAAGACCTAGAACCTAAAGAATACTGCCACTATAAAAATAGCTTGTGCTGAAGAGTTGGTCATTTATTCTTCTTTCATAATCCCTGTGGTAACAGAGATATGAACGTTTGTTTAAAATGTGAGAACATAATTTGATTCTGTTAAAAGGCTTAGGCTCCACCCAGTGGAAGTTACAGTGCAAACTTTCTGAGCTCCATTGGAGTGAATGAGTTAAACAGCATTGATTCTGGACTGACTGAAGCACACTGACAGCACTATGGTCACTTACAGATGAGATTCTTCTAAACATGGACACAGGAAACCATTCAGGAGCTCTCTTCATTGACCTTACAAAAGCTTTAGATCTTATTGACCACTTCCTGTGCCTTCACTTTATCCAAGAAATTGGGGTTAACCCCAACATTGTCACTTGGTTCCAACATTTCTTAGCAAATAGTTATATCGGGTCTATATTACCTAATCAAAATATAATTTAACAGAAAGGGATTTAACATCAAAATGTATGTCATCGAGCTGTTTATAGTGAGATCGCGGTAAAGTGAAGATTGGAAAATTTGCCCTTTCCTCATTGTAGTACGATCTCAGAGTTGGTATATATAATTAGCGGGGGTTGTGGAGGGCACACAAGACCAAGTTCGATGACATGCATTTCAATGTTAAATCCCATTCAGTTAAATAATTTTTCGATTAGGTAATATAGATCCAGTATATCAGAGTCAAAATAGGCTCATCCTTATCACCTCCAGCACACATTCCCAGAGGAGTGCCCCAGGGATCCATACTCCCCCCACTGTTGGTTTCAATCTTTATTAACAAACTACTCTCTGATCTCCCTAACCTTCCTATCACTCTTTAGGCAGATGGCATGGTTAATCTTCAATCCAATCCCTCACATTCAGCTATTCAAACCCAGCTTCAGTCTAACCTCTGCTCCTCTAACTCTTGGCTAAATAACCACCCTCTTGGCTAAACAACCAAAAACTACTCCTAAAGCCTTCCAGAACAAAAGGTGTAATATTTGGAACCTCCCAAAAGCTTTAAAAAAGTCCTAGAAAAATGTCAACATTGTAGATCTCAATGTTCTGCCAACAGAAACAACCACGTCCTTTAAATACTTAGGTTTATGGCTAGAACAGTCACTTAACTTCCAAGGCCACATAGAAGATACCAGGAACAAGATCAGTTCTCTTTTATTCTGGGCCTGAAAAATATCACTCTTTCTCTCCAAACCAGCTAAAGTTGCAATAGGCAAATGAATCCTCCTTGATCATCTACATGGGCTCCCCATCATAGCCACAGCCTCTAAAAAAGCTTGTCCACTCTACAGTCCATTGAAAACAAAATTTGCTGATTAATTTCCAGTCCCCCTCCCCAGTGGGAACACCACCACATCTCCCTCTCAAAAGCCAAATGGCTACCAGTCACCTACAGAAATGAATTACTCAGATGGTCTCTTTTTTTTCAAACTACTTCAACCAGGTGCCTTCTCAACTCTTGCAGCCAAACTCTATAATAAAACCACCCCCTGCAACCTGTCTCATTAAACTTCCTCACTCCAGATACCCCAAACCAGACTGCATTGCACTAACCATTTCTTCTCCATTCTTCCACCCAAACTCTGGCAATCTCCTCTTGCTCACAATAAAATAAGTCTTCTCTCCCCACATTCCAAGATCAACTCAAAAGAGACCTCCATCAAAAATTTGACTTGCAAGTGTTTTCCCATTGGACACAAAACTTAACTCCCTTCTCAACTGCATCATTCCTACTTTGACCCTCTGTTCTCGCCTGCTGTTTCCCCTTCATACTTACTACTAAAATTAATTCACATATGTTTCACTTTTTTTTGTAAATTTCTTCTCCTGGTTTGTGAATGCAAATTGTCTGTTGTGATCACTGTACTACCTTACTAAACAAGCTAACTAAATAAATAAATAGTTCTAGTCTGGTAAGTGGTAAGAGTTCTTTTCCACAGATGGGAAAACCTTTCTGCAAATGTTTTTCCAGCTCATCCTACACTTAGTGCAATGACTTTTTTCTTTGATTCTTTCTCTGGAACAGTAACCCAGGGAAGCCCTACTCAAGTAGTGGCCCCTTGGTGTCCCTTATGCATTCTCTATCCTATGTCTCATGCGTATGTTTCTATAGAGGGCAGAGGTGAGCAAGGTCAGAGTCATTCTCATTGCCTTATTTTGGCCAAAACAAATGTGGTTCCCTCCACTATGGCCTCATCTCTTGGAAAAGTCTCTCAAGTTGGAAAACTTCAATCATCTGCCCAGCAGTCCTCAGCTAGATCTTCAATCCCTTTATCTTAAAGTATGTTATCTTCCCTTCTGATGATGGCTAGGGTTCCTGCTTACCTCAAGAGGATGGTGTATACTATTATCTCTGCCCAAAAGCC